>NC_082637.1:27154054-27199054 GCF_030936135.1 Gavia stellata | reverse complement strand
AACCACTCCAAAGACTTCCACTACTTTCATCACTATCACCGTTTTTGGTTTTCAGTGAAAAAAAGAAGAAAACATTCTACTGAATTTTTTAATTTTCAAAAATGTATATACACCAGCAAGGGAAATATCTAACTTGGGTCTATTCTAGTTTGAACTTGGTGTTGAAAGGGACATTGAATTTCTCCAATTCCTGAAAAGACTGGTTTAGGAATTTATTTGGACTCCTTGTTTGTGGCTATTAATTAAACAGAACTAGATCTATTAATACAAATTCTCAGAGATCCTCTGAGCCAGTTCAAGTGTTCTATAGTTCTAATCTGCTGACATTTTATACTGGTGTCATTCTTCAGAAATTATATTTGCTAGGCAAGCACACCTCTTATTCACTCCAAGGAGTTTGGCCAGTATGTTTCCTACATTTCTCCCTCCTTCCTGACATACAGGGTTAACAGCTGACAGAATTCACAGACATCCACAGGAATGTCTTAAACATCTATGTGACATTACGGTGTTGTACACTTTCTTGTGCCGAAAGTTACGGATGTCACACCCCAATAAAACAAGGGCTTCATTTTTTATTGTATACCTAATATCCACAGGTTCCTAAATGGGCCAAGAGCCTTCCTCTAAATTACATTTGCAAACCACTGCCCATAGTTTTATAACATAAAATGTACCTGTAAGGTTGATCTGTTCTGAAAGGAATAAGTACTTTCTTACATCACCTACAAGATGCGGAGAAGTCTTTGAGAAGCAGATAGAGAAACCTTCTCAAGTCCAGTTTTGCTCAAGAAGTCTACAAAAGATCCAAACATTCAAAGTCAACATGAATCTGTCATTCTTATTTTCTACATGCATTCAGTATACCCTTTGGCCATGAAGTTTTTCTTCACACTTCAGTCTTTATCCTGAAGTTTCAAGATAAGGCCTCAAATTTTAACATAGTCATGACTCTTTTTAAATTAACAAAATTGCTATAGAGTAAGTTATTTAAAAGTTCAAACAAAAAGACAGCCATAATCTAAATTAATGGGATAATATATTTTGCAGTTGGGTCAGATGTTAAAAAAATGCAAAATCTGTAAGGAAGTTACATTTTTTTTGTAATATGTTTTGTTATGGTTTCCACATCTCATCCTGCTTTCTAGCAAGTGTAACAGTCCCATGGACTATCAGGAGGTATGCAAGAGCTTTTGATTAGAGGCACCTGGTACATAATTAAGGTATTAACTAGTGACTGAAATTTTCCTTTTGTTTTCCCCCTTTTAAAATAAATCTACTGATCAAACATTCTCAAGTTCTCCCTCTCCTTGGACACCCAAAGTTAAATAAGTAAAAACTGTCAGACAACTGCATACAACTAATACTAAGTTATTTTTGTATTTCAAGTCAGTATTTATAATAGCGCCTTTCAGCCTTCAGAATGCCACATAAATGTTCAATGGAAGTGAAGACTCCTACATACCTGGTTTAAATCTACTGACAACAAGCTTGTTTTCCTTAGTTATTTTTCATGGACTCTGAAGCAGAAGCCTACACCCCCAGAAACAGAGAAAAAATAACCCAAGCCAAATAATAGTATTTTACTAGCTTCTGTCAGTCTTTCAAAATGAAAAAGAAGAAACATAAGATCCAATTGTTCTGGACCTTGTCTCCAGTGTCAGGCAGTAGTTAACTACTAGGGAGAGAGTATAAAGAAACAAATCAAATCTAACGTGACATTTCCTGTGGTATATCTGCCTCTAGAAATCAAGTTAAGGACTTTTTAACACTGAAGAACAAAACTAAATCATCAATGTTTAATAGACAACAGGTCAGCTCCTGGCTGCGGCTGCTGCCCTTTTAAAATCCTTTACACGTTTTGACTTTCACATCACTTAACAATCAATCACACAATTTGCGTGTTCTGTGTAAAAACCACAGTTTTATTACTTTAAAGCTGCAGACTAAACCCAGAAAAACTCAAAGGGCTTGAGAGAATCTTGAGCTAGAAGAAAAAAAAAAAAGTAGTTCTTTAACTACCTTTTCCATACCATTATGGCTTGCTTCCTCATCTATTGTCTTCTACTCACTTTCTCTCCCCCACTTCAGGTCCCCAAGCTGAAGAGCAAAGTAACACAAGATGGTTCAAGACAGTCAAAAAGCTGACCGCTGCTACCAGAGGTCTGCTCCCCACCACCACCCCAGCATACATCTCTGCCAGCACTAATGCTCAGACAATCTCTCCATGAGACAATTGAGTACACCAAACCAGCAGGAAATTAACGCAGTGAGAAAAAAAAAAGTGACTGTTTTTCTCCTGGGTTAAGCAAATTGAGCAAGCTCAGCAAAAGGTTTGACTAGCATCAGGGACCAGAGAACCGGAGACACAGAGAGGGAAATGAGACCTCTGAATTTAGAATGACATTGATTTCTCAAGGGACTTCACTCCTAGGCTGTTTAGGGTGCAGAGTTGCAAGTGGTTTAGACTGTTTCAACTTCTGGCTGCTGCTGAAAGAGCCCCAAATCCTCCTCCTTTCTCACTCCCCAAAGGTATATATGTTCCTACCCTAGTCATCATACATCAATGTCAGCATCATCTCCTGTAGTTCCATCATTTGCAGTAGCAAGCAGATCTACCTCTCTGATCATAGGAAGGGCACACAGTTTATCTGAAGGTTGACAGATGAAAAGTGTGCACAACATGAGTTTTCCGAATGCATAATTGAATTAACATCCTCTGTACTAGGTAGACAAAAATTCCACCTTTCTGAGCCACAGTCACAGGCAGGAACTACTACTGGATGCCTAGAATAAAAATGGTAAAAGCAAGCATACACTACTACTCTTGGTGTGTTTCCCCCAACCTCCAGCAACTGCCAACAAATCAGGTTCTACACGAGCTAGAATGACACCCACATGCTTAAACTGCTCTCCAGCATTAGAAAAAAATCAACAGAGGAAACACTGCCCTAGCTGGACTGAGCAAGCTCAGTGGAGCTCTGAAGAGGGAATTTCTCGATTTTGCTATTGAATAGCTTCACTATTGAAAGGACATGCATCTCTTCAAAACTAATGTTACTATTAACCATGGTATATGCTAATATGCCATGGATTCAGCCTAAGCACACAGAAAACCCAAAGCTGACAGAATGTGTTGACTAGATAACGAAATATCTATACTGACTTAGTTCAAACCTAAAAATCCGTAATAGTGTAACTGAACAGGGTAGAGCTTTTTTTTGTTACAGTATAATAAATTCCATGCATTAACACTATGCACAGTTATAACACAAGTAATTCAACAACTGCAGTAACATTGGCACTGTGCTAATTACTACCTGCAGAGCTTAAAATACCAGGTACCAAATCTGCACATTACTTATGCACATTCTTAGGTTCACTAATGCTACATAAGCACACATGCATTACAGGCTGGGGCCTATGAGAAAAAGTCAAGGAAGGAAGATGAAAGAAGGAAGAAAGAAATGCAGTACTTGACACAGCTATCACGAACTGCCATGTTTTCTTAGCCATGAGTGACTATTTTCTGATTTGGACAGGACTTCAAGTTTATGCATTCGTTTTCTTGATAGTCACAAAATCGTCATAAAAGATAAACTTTCTCTTTTACGAGTCAAGATGTAACCACACACAAGTATATGTGTTATTTTTAGCCCCTCCTGCACCTACAGCATACAGAACTGAGTTACCATGACATTTCAGGTTAACTTTGCAAGCTTTGCTTTTGTCAGATATTACTATTGTGAAGACTATGAAAATCAGTTACAGGCTGGTTTTGGTTTTTTTTTTTTTAAGTCAGAAAATGATTTCAAGTTAAAAATTGCTTGGTTTTAACATTTTTTATAGCATCTCTGTTACTAGAGATTTCTCTGAATCTCCAGAGCTTCAGATTCTGTCCTTGCCTCTCAACACAGTATTTCCCAGTTCCTGCAATACATTCCTACAGATTTTTTTAAATCCTTGCCATAGCAACAGCTGAAGTTCCCCTTTTGCCCTGCTGAGAAAGTCTGCCTGGCTAAGGCATCCCTGAATGCCAGCAGCCACTGGGAACATGGAAGGGAGCAGGGGAATGGAAGAATCCAATAGATGCAATCAAGATGAAAGCTTGTAAGCTATGGACTACTCAAAAAGCAGAATATGCTGGCTGAGGATGAAGAGTTTGCTGAGGTATTGTAAGAAGCAGCTTGGATGATTGGGGGCAAAGAAGAGAAAGGCTACTCCACCAAGAGAGCTAAAAGAGCATTTCTGATGGGCTGCAGACAAGAGCTGGAGAGAAATGAAAAGTTTATCAGCCCATCCTGAAGAGGCTCTGCAGTGGCAAAAATTCTGGGAAAGAATGGCATGGAATAGAACGGGACAGAAGTTGAAAGTTGTAAACGCTAAGGAGTCTGAGAACTTCACTTCTAGAGAAGGAAGAACAAGAAATGGGGCCTCTGTTGTGGCAACAATTGGGGTTTCCAGAGATCTCCATTTTCACTTCTATAACCCAGTCACCATCTTCAGTCAAGACCTTTGTTTTGGAGAAAAGACATAGAATCTACTTCCTCACCTCCTTGTCCCCCCATCCCAACTGGACATAACCAATTGGAAGTGGTACAGTAATGAGGAAGATTAAATAGAACTAGAGTCATATGATGTAGGCAATTCACAATGCATCAGGAAAAAGACTTAATACAGTTTAAAGAAAATATGATGGACCTCCTGCATGAGATTTCCACCTATGATACATATAATTTAATAATACTTAATTCAAAGTCAAGCCAGGATGGATTATGGCTGTTAATGCAGTTGTAACTCATCTTCTGTATACAAAGCACTACCATAAATTTAATATAATTTTTTAGTTTTTTTCATAGATCCACATTCTAATTCAGCACAAAAAAATTACTTGTAACTGTGTTATCCACATAGATGAATATGTGGCTCCATGCCATGCCAATCAAAAACAAGACAACAGTACTAAGCGTATGCATAACGGCACCAAACTAGGGTTGCCAAGCAACTGTAACTACTGTATTTCCAAACTTTCGAAAGACTGCTTAAGGAATTTAAGGTTGCAAAGCCACAGTTTTGGTATGGTCTTGCCAAAATAAAAAAAAATTCCTTCCTCCTTAATATAGCATCACGACCGACACCTACGGTGTGCAACAGTTTTGCCAATTAAAACGATGACATCAATAGATTACTACGGTCAGCATGGACATGCACAAGACAGTTTTGTGTCAGGGAGCAGAAGATAATTGTAAACATAAAAACAATGAAATGCCAGAATCATGCATTTTACTAGAGGCTTTTTTTTTTTTAGAAGAGGTAATGGGATGGAAGAAGGAATGTGAAGGATGCAATCTGTTAAAGATCTGACCATTACTAATCGAAATTTGCGAGATACTTCTAAAAATTTCGAGATACTTCTAAAAAGGAACCAGTGTTTAGGTCTGCTTAAAAGGTAAAACAAAAGAAATCAAAACCCAACCCAACACACCATGCAATTTTCACAGCAACTACTGTGCTCTTAGAGCTTTTTAAGACATGTGTGGGTACTGTTTGCTATTCCTGAAGTTTAGAAGAAAGCACACATTGAAAAACACACAGAAATAGGAATCCCTTCAAAGAAGTAGTTTTGTTTCTGGAGACTGGAGTCAACTTGCAATTACCCTGCAATTAATTATCTGGGTTGGTGACTATGTACACCACAGATGTTAACTCAGACAGCACTATGTAAATGCAGGTGCACTCTTTTCTCAGCCACTTCACATAAAGCAGTTTTTATGCGGGACAGAGACCAAGTAAGTCTAAAAGACTGAAGCGGCCTTCTAATGCAGGGCCAACTTGGGACTTTCTGTCTCCAATCCTGATGCCAGGAGCACTAAAGAAGGTACCTGAGATGCATGCACATAGTTCTCTGGACCACAACAACCACATTTGGCTAGCACTCAACCCAAGTTTAAGACTCCAACACTGAGCTGGTGACAACCCTAGACAACAGATGCACAATGCTCCTGCACTCTGAGAAGGGTTATTTAATTTTGATAGAGTCAGCTTGTATCCAACAGTGCATGCAATATATTCACCCTCCTGCATCCCTGAGTTCTTGGATGTGCAGTGTAAACACATTAAATCGCTTTATCATGCTGACTCAGTATAGCTGAGCCACTCTGCGGATCATTCCTCAACACCTGTATAAGATAAGATATCCCAGCCCTTCCCATTAACTGAGCTAACAAGCAGTTATTGCATACAATCTTCTAATATAATAATAAAAAAGAAAGGAGACATGAGTTTCTTATCAATATACTGGTGCTAAGAATCAGAGCTACTGCCTATGGCTAATGGGAAACAAGCAAGAAAGTGACCATAATTCATATGGTAGACAGAAGATTGAGAAAATTTGTGATTTACAGCAGAAATAGCAAATTTCTTGAGTAGCCAAGAAAATGAACTAGTTTTGTGCTTGAATTAGCAATAGAGTCACCATACAGCAAAAGGAACGTCTGCATTCTCTGCAATACTTCATACTTCACTTGCACAAAATCTATCCTGAACTCACCAGTAAAACAATTCACTTTGAAAGAATTGTTTAAATTTATATTTAAAAATAGACCAACAGTTTTGTGTAACTTGCAGAACTTCCTGTGCTTGGGGAAAAAAAAAATTAAAAGAAACCACAGTGTAAATTGCTTGGCAATATGATGATATTTTACAAAGAGAAAAAACAGTATCAACACCAGTGCAACAGGCAAAAGAACAATCTTAGGAAGATTCCATAGTTTTAGAAAGGTGGTTTTAAAAAAGAGCTGCTTCACAAAAATCAATACATTTTCCCCATAGGTTCATGATGTAAAATTCTATAATCAAGGCTTGTAGATTTGTAATTATGGTATGTCAGCCACATTTAAACAAGACTGTTAAAAGATTGTTAAAGTTAAACTAACACAATTGCAATGTGAATTGTCTTAGTCTCATTCTAATCTACTGGTGTCACTTCCACTTAATCAGATGGAAACTATGGGCAAATGTCAGTGCTATTTTCACATGACCCAACTTACTTTGTTTGCACTAGTTTTTAAAATCATTGCCAATCTGAAATGAGAATAAGATATTTTTTGAAGCTTTTTTTCTAATCAATTGCCTCACTATCCAGCAGGTTGTCCAAGTTTGGATTTACTCTGAGTAAGACTATTTTGCAGTGATTAAACCACAAGTATTGCTTTTTAGGACATAAGCCACAGATACAGTAAACACTGTTTTTCATGCTTATAAAATCTACTGTTTTTGAATGACAAGCTAATGAAAGTATGCAATCACCAAAAGCCTGGCTATCAGATTTGTCAAAAAAAGCAAAAGGTTCTCCCCATTCCTAGTTTAAATTTCTTTCAGTGACACATAGCAATGTAAGAAACATAAAGGCAAGTACCCAAGACCTACAATATAGTCTCTTGAGAGGGGCATTGTCATGGTTTAGTCCCAGCCAGCAACTAAGCACCACACAGCCGCTCGCTCACTCCCCCCAGGTGGGATGGGGAAGAGAATCAAAAGAGTAGAAGTGAGAAAACTCATGGGTTGAGATAAAGACAGTTTAACAGGTACAGCAAAAGCCATGCAAGGAAGCAAAGTGAAACAAGGAATTTATTCACCACTTCCCATCGGCAGGCAGGTGTTCAGCTATCTGCAGGAAAGCAGGGCTCCATCACACGTAATGGTTGATTGGGAAGACAAATACCATCACTCCGAATGTCCCCAATTTCCTTCTTCCTCCCCCAGCTTTATATGCTGAGCACAACATGATATGGTATGGAATATCCCTTTGGTTAGTTGGGGTCAGCTGTCCCGGCTGTGTCCCCTCCCAACTTCCCGTGCACCCCCAGCCCACTCACCAGTGGGGTGGTGTGAGGAGCAGAAAAGGCCTTGACTCTGCGCAAGCCCTGCTCAGCAGTAACTAAACCATCCCTGCTTTATCAACATTGCTTCCAGCACAAATCCAAAACACAGCCCCATACTAGCTGCTATGAAGAAAGTTAACTATCCCTGCCAAAACCAGCACATTCTCCACCCCTTATTCCATACCATTTACGTCATGCTCAGGTCTCACACTATCCAAAATTTTCTTATTTCCTACTATCACCCTTCCCATCCTTTGATATAGTACACAGATGTCACTCCCTTAGTCTACAGACCACCCCTGTGAAATATCTGTAAGATGTCCACAAATGTTCATGGAGTTCTTTTAGTCCTTGACTTTGGGCTCCATCTGTTATGGTGGTCACTCAGGACAGGAGAGATGTTGTATTGCATGGAGTTATTGGGCACCACAGCCAGCTCAGGTCAGGTCACTGCTGCACTTGCACTGCTTGTAAGGCTTGTCTCCTTCATTGGTTCAGGTGGTTCCTGCTATAGTAATTCCTGTAACATGTAACTCAAATCATGGATTAGTTTCACCCAAAATTAAATCACCTTGAGGTACATACTGGACTCCTCCATCCTTCTGCATTACCCACCAAGTGCACCCAGGTCCTTGAGCAAAAACACCACCATGAATAGGTTTGCCTTTTCCTGAGGAAGGAATAACCCAGACTGTTTTTCCCAGCAACTTCTTTATATGTACTACGGGAATCTTATCTCCTTCCACAGTGTGCAGGGGTTTGGACTGGGCAGGGCCAGGTCAACTGGCAGAGCCTCTAGTGTTAACTAGCCAAGTGGCTTCTGCTAAATGTGTATACCAATGCTTGAACGTCCCAGCACCCATCGCTTTCAGTGTAGTTTTTAACAGGGCGTTGTATCATTCAATTTTCCCAGAGGCTGGTGCATGATAGGGGATGTGATACACCCAGTCAATGCCATGCTCCTTGGCCCACGTGTTAATGAGGTTGTTTCAGAAATTAGTCCCGTTGTCAGATTCAATTCTTTCAGGGGTCCCGTGTTGCCAGAAAACTTGCTTTTCAAGGCCCAAGATAGTGTTCCGGGCAGTGGCATGGGTCACGGGGTATGTTTCCAACCATCCAGCAGTTGCTTCCACCATTGTAAGCACATGTTGCTTCCTGTGGCGGGTTCGTGGGAGTGCGATATAATCAACCTGACAGGCTTCCCCATATTGGTATTTCAGCCGTCATCCTCTATACCAAAAAGGCTTTAGCTGCTTAGCTTGTTTGACTATGGCACATGTTTGACATTCATGGATAACCTGTGCAATGGCATCAATGGTCAAGGCCACCCCTCGATCACGAGCCCATTTGTGTGTTGCATCCCTTCCTAAATGTCCTGATGTGTCATGGGACCATCGAGCTATAAATAGCTCACTCTTATGTTCCCAATTCAGATCCACCTGAGCCACTTCAATTCTAGCAGCCTGGTCCACCCGCCCATTGTTTCGATGTTCTTCAGTGGCACGACTCTTGGGTATGGGAGCATCTACGTGACGTACTCTTACAGCCAGGTTCTCTACCCGAGCAGCAGTATCTTGCCATAGTTCAGCAGCCCAGATGGGCTTACCTCTGCGCTGCCAGTTGCTCTGCTTCCATTGCTGTAGCCACCCCCACAGAGCATTTGCCACCATCCATGAGTCAGTATAAAGTACTGGCCATTTTTCTTGTTCAGCAATATCTAAAGCCAGCTGAATGGCTTTCACCTCTGCAAACTGACTCAATTCACCTTGTCCGTCAGCAGTTTCTGCAACTTGTCGTGTAGGACTCCACACAGCAGCTTTCCACCTTCCATGTTTTCCCACAATATGACAGGATCCATCTGTAAACAGGACATATTGCTTCTCAGTCTCTGATAATTTATTATACAGAGGGGCCTCTTCAGCACGAGTCACCTCCTCTGGCAACACTCTGAAGTTTCAGCCCTCCGGCCAGTCCATGATCACTTCCAGGATTCCCGGGCAGTCGGGGTTTCCCAGCCGAGCTCGTTGCATTATCAGTGCGACCCACTTACTCCATGTAGCATCATTTGCGTGATGCACAGCAGGGACCTTCCCTTTGAACATCCAGCCCAGCACAGGCAATCGAAGGGCCAAAAGGAGCTGTGCTTCAGTACCAACTACTTCCGAAGCAGCTCGAATTCCTTCATGGGCTGCTAATATTTCTTTTTCAGTTGGAGTGTAACGGGCTTCAGATCCCCTATATCCCCGGCTCCAAAACCCTAGAGGTTGACCTCAAGTCTCTCCAGGTGCTTTCTGCCAGAGGCTCCAGGTGGACCCGTTATCCCCAGCTGAGGTGTAAAGCACATTTTTCACATCTTGTCCTGTCTGGACTGGCCCAAGCGCTACTGCACGAACTATCTCCCCTTTAATTTGTTCAAAGGCTTGCTGCTGTTCAGGGCCCCATTCAAAGTCATTCTTCCGCGTCACTCGATAGAGAGGGCTTACGATCAGACTATAACCTGGAATATGCATTCTCCAGAAACCCACAACACCTAAGAAAGCTTGTGTTTCCTTTTTGTTAGTTGGTGGAGACATAGCTGTTATTTTATTGATCACATCCATTGGGATATGATGACGCCCATCCTGCCATTTTATTCCTAAAAACTGAATTTCCTCTGCAGGCCCTTTGACCTTACTTTGTTTTATAGCAAAACCAGCTTTCAGGAGAATCTGGATTATTCTTCTCCCCTTCTCAAACACTTCTTCTGCTGTGTTGCCCCACACAATGATGTCATCTATATATTGCAGGTGTTTGGGAGCTTCATCTTGTTCCAGCACACTCTGTATCAATCCATAACAAATGGTAGGACTGTTTCCATCCCTGGGGCAGTCGATTCCAGGTGTACTGGATACCCCTCCATGCGAAAGCAAACTGTGGCCTGCACTCTGCTGCCAGAGGGATCGAGAAAAACGCATTGGCGATATCTATTGTTGCATACCATTTGTCAGCCTTTGACTCCAGTTCAGACTGAAGTTCTAGCATGTCTGGTACAGCAGCACTCAGCAGCCGTGTGACTTCGTTCAGGCCTCAATAGTCCACTGTTAACCACCACTCTCCATTAGATTTTTGCATGGGCCATATGGGACTCTTAAAGGGTGAATGAGTCTTACTGATCACTCCTTGACTTTCCAGTTGACGGATCAACTTGTGGATGGGAACCAGGGAGTCTCGATTGGTGCGATATTGTCACCGGTGCACTGTCATGGTAGCAACTGGCACCTGCTGTTCTTTAACTTGCAGCAACCCCACCACAGAAGGATCCTCTGAGAGACCAGGCAAGCTAGACAGCTGTTTAATCTCCTCTGTACTCAAAGCAGCTACACCAAAAGCCCACCGGTACCCTTTTGGGTCTCTGAAGTACCCGCTCCTGAGACAGTCTATGCCAAGGATGCATGGAGCCTCTGGACCAGTCACAATAGGGTGCTTTTGTCACTCATTCCCAGTTAAGCTTACTTCAGCCTCCAGCACAGACAGTTCTTGGGATCCCCCCGTCACTCCAGAAATACAGGTGGATTCTGCCCCCTTGTAATCTGATGGAATGGGAGTACACTGTGCACCGGTGTCCACTAGAACTTTATACTCCTGTGGGGCTGTTATGCCAGGCCGTCGATTGTAAACCCGATTGTCCCTTTCCTCCGCCTGACCGAAGGCAGGGCCCCTCTACTGCTGGTCTGAGTCTTCATTACCTGTTTTTTGTTAATGCAAAACAGAAGTCCCTTCATCAGGATCAAAACTACAGTCAGCCCTTCTACTCTGCCCAACAGACACTGGAGCAGTAATTTTCCTGGATGGATGCTTTTCAGCTGTTGTTTTTCCTTGCAGTTCCTGCACCCGAGCTTCTAGTCTCCAGGTAGGTTGACCATCCCACTTCCTCATGTCCTCCCCCTGGTCACGCAGGAAGAAACACAGGGTTGCACGTGGTGTGCGTCGCCGGTACCCTTTCACTTGAACAGGAAAAAGCTGACTCTTAATAGCTGAGGCTTTGGTTGGAGTGCATGAAGAAAACCCACCCTTCTCAGCTTGCTCGAACATGTTTTGGGTCAGTCTGTGTCTGTCCACAGCCGAGACACAAGCACACGTGGAGGGAGCAAGATTATCTTCATATTCTCGGAGTTGTCTGGCCAGTTCATCTATAGTTGGTGCCTCAATGTCTGTCCAGCTCATTATCGCCAGGGTGTGGGTGTAAGATGTTGCTGCATTTCGTACAAACTTTCACCACATGGACCATGTGCACAGGATTTCATCCGGGTCTTTGGATGCCTGGTCATTATAGATCACCTCCAACATAGCTAATCCCCTCAGATACTGGATGCCCCCCTCAATGTTGGTCCACTTCCTTTGAGAATTTTCAAGTTCTTCCTTGAATGGATACTTGTCCTTCACACTTGACAGGAGTCGCCGCCAAAGGCTGAGGACTCCTGCCTTTCTTCCAATCCCTTTATCAATGGCCTTAGCAAGGGATCCCAGCTGCCGGGCTTCCTTACCCTCTAATTCCTGACTGCTGGCCCCAATATCCCAGTATCGAAGCCACCAGCTGAGAATTAGTTCACCTGGCTGACGGCTAAAATCTTTTCGCATATCTCGCAGCTCACTTAGGGATAGGAAACGGGTGGTTTCTGTCTCATTGATTATTTCAGTCTCTTCCTCCTCCTGTTCTTGTGGCTGCTCTGCCGCAGAACAGGCTGCCTCTTCTGATTCTTTCTCCCACTCCCTCTTAGGAGAAGCTTCTTCAACCCTTACTAAACAAGCTGACTTCTGCTTCCACTGTTTCTTTTTAGTTATAGGGGTGACTGATACGGTGCCTGGTTTGTTTTCCCTCTCTTCTTCCTGGGGGTGCTGCATAGTATTGAGCAGTGTTTGGTAGATACTGACCAGGGCCCAGCACAGTGCAGTAAGTTGTGCCTCTTTGGAGTAGCCACGGCATTTATTTTTTCTTTTTTTCCAAACATTCTACCACTTCATCAGGATCCTGTAGTTGTTCGGGAGTGAAGTTCCAGACCACTGGAGGTGAGAAGTTCTCTAGATACCTGCCCATGTTCTCCCACATGCCATGCCACCCATGACCATACTCTTGTGGAGCCTGGGTCATATTCCTAAATTGCTTGTTAACTTTAGAAATATTGCTTCAGTTTTGTCTAAGAAATACCAATAGAAGTATTTTAACTACCCAAGGATGTTTAAGGTACTGAGAAGCCATTGTAACGAGGGAGACAACATCACAGAAGAAGGTAGCAAGGGTGCCGTTCTGTATTTCCTCCACAAAAAAACTCTCAGAGGAAGGAGTATAATTGTTAAATATTTCCATGAGATAGTACCTGAAGTACAGTAATGGCTTCAATGCAGAGACCAAACACCAGATTATCCAGCTTAAGGTCAGTGTTTTAAGAACAAATCTTACAGGCAAAACATCACTAAGTACTACAGAGCACAGCAAACTGAAAAAGCACACACCAATCTTTAACAAGTACAGCAAAAAAAAAAAAAGAGCATGGTGCAGATCAAATAAACTAATGTTGACCTGTAACTTTTAACAGATAGAACTTCTGTTAAATCTGCTATTATCTCAGACCCTTCGTGCCCCACGTTGGGCGCCAAAAAGGACTGTCGTGGTTTAGTCCCAGTCGGCAACTAAGCACCGCACAGACGCTCGCTCATTCCCCCCAGGTGGGATGGGGAAGAGAATCAGAAGAGTAGAAGTGAGAAAACTCGTGGGTTGAGATAAAGACAGTTTAATAGGTAGAGCAAAAGCCACGCAAGGAAGCAAAGCGAAACAAGGAATTTATTCACCACGTCATATGGTATGGAATATCCCTTTGGTCAGTTGGGGTCAGCTGTCCCGGCTGTGTCCCCTCCCAACTTCCCGTGCACCCCCAGCCCACTCACTAGTGGGGTGGTGTGAGGAGCAGAAAAGGCCTCGACTCTGTGCAAGCCCTGCTCAGCAGTAACTAAACCATCCCTGCTTTATCAACATTGTTTCCAGCACAAATCCAAAACATAGCCCCCAACTAGCTGCTATAAAGAAAGTTAACTCTATCCCAGCCAAAACCAGCACAGGCATACAAAGAATTTATGATATACAGCTAAAAAAATCTCAAAGCAGAAGAGCTGCTTTGTTCTTAGCTTGAAAAAAGTGATGAGTTAGGTAACTAATGAGAGAAAAGAATGTGCTACAGCAGACGATTAAATAAAAGACAAACAAAATGCCAAAAAAGTTCAATACATCCTAATGGTTCTTGACCCTTACCTTTTTTGAAATACTCTCAATGCTTAGGCTATAAATGTGCTTGAAAATCAGAATTGCAGGCTAAATTGAATGTACTTTTCTAAACTGCAAACACAAAAAACTAAGGAAAATTAATTGAAGTCACTTTACGGCATGTTTAATAAGCCTCTGTGTGAGTCTTCTCACATGCTAGGAATAAATACCTATATAGTTGTTCTAGTCCAAAATAAGAGAACAATGTTAATGTTCCTAAGTTGAAGTCACATGCAGGCCCACTGTAGTAGAGAGTACATAACTAGGCTTCTGGCTGGAGAAGGAAAGGTGGAGTGGGACACAGCCATACCTTGTCTTGTATCTGCATGCAATCGTCACATAAGTGGGAGCTGCTGCTCTATCATCTCACCTGCAGGGAGTGTAAAATAACATTCCTTTTCTCCCTTTTTTTTTTTAAAGTTACCTTCACTTACAGCATGCCAGCTGCTGCAGAGCAACTGTAGATGTGCTTATTGTTACCACACAACAAACACAAGCTAAGTTTACTTGCTTATTCACACAGCCATTCTTCAAAAGCAAACCTGAATCCTGTCGACTGCATTTGTATCATTTCCTGAATGTTTCCATCCCTTTCTTTGTACTAACCCTGAAATGTGTACAGTTGTGTGGTGAGCTGGTCCAGGCAGGCCTCATCCTTCAAAATAACTTTTTTTTTTTTAGTCCTGGTTATTTTTCAGCAGATCAGCTCCCTGAAATATACAGATGGGTGGCCACCCAAGTCCTTGTGCAGAGCACAAAGGAGGACGCTGTAACACAGCCCCTCAGATTTAGATTAGTTTAAGCCATCATGGACCAACGCCAAGTCTTCTCCTGTCACAAGTGGCAATTGTTTCACTCAGAGGAATGCCCACCTATACAGTACCCCTGAAACATACTGTAACTTATTAAGCATTGTTTTTAAGAGACCACAGGATTTATATTAGGCTCAGAAAACAGTTCTCAGGAATAGTCAGACTTTGTCTGGACTTGTATTGGCCAGTCTAGAGGGGTTTTTTTTAACTTGTTTAACTGTAAACGCTATTATGGCTAGGTGACAATTACCTGCTTTGTTTTAATTTTTGCTCAGCTTTGTACAATCATGTGGTATAACACTACTGTATTGATTTTTGTTACTAACAAAAATGAGCTATCTCTGACTTAGAATAAAAAAAGCAGCATAAAAGATCAAACCTGATAAGAGCAGAAGCATGTGATGATAGCAGAGCCCTTGACAACACAGGCACAGGAAGATGCTGAAATGCCCTGGTGCTATAAACAACTCACCAATATTGGTCAAAGGAATGCAACCCTGAGAGACAGTTAAAACCAGTTTTAGGATAACAAAGAAAAACTATTCAACACATGTAAAACACACTATACGCATTAAATTCAGATAAAACGTGGAGTGCAAAACAATGAAGAAAAACTAAGATGTGAATTTTTTATATCTGTTTCTATATGCCGACTCTCAGAAGTACAGAACAATCAACATCATATTCCTCTCAACAAAGGATTTTGGATGCTGATGACTCGCTTGAATTTGTCCCCTCCTCACCACCAAATTGACCCAGTGGCCTTAGGACCCAGAGGGCTAGCCAGCAAAAAGGTGAGTATAACATCAGTGAAAGGGTGCTATTAGAAACAAAGTAGAAACATTAGAAACTTTGTGTACGTTAATTTTGACTGTATTATAATTCAAACTGTGTTAGTATCATTGTAACTGAACTAATAACCAGTCAGAATTTAAGCAACCTACTCTGTAACTTGGATACAAGAAGCTTGGAACAAAATCAAAACCTGCATCCATAGATTTCCATAAATCAAGTGAACAAACAGAGGAACCACACTAAGCAGTAAAGAAATTGCTCACACAGGACAACACACACTACTACATTTTAATCTCTTGTTCTCAGTCTCTCACACTCACTTAAACTGCAGAAGCAGAGCAATGGAGTAAAAGAAAATGCAAGCTAATTTCAGAGCTAGAAGCACTGTCCAGTGGCATACAGACACTAAGCTAGCTCCACATGCAGTTATCTGCATAACCATGCTGGCACCATTAGACCACTTTCAGATCCAAAGGGACATAGCCACACGGTACAGCATTCACCATGTGAACGGCCAGGCCTGCACCAGCTCTGCTAGGGCCTCCACACAGTTGTTCATTACCACACAGTTGTCTCAGTAAAACTATTAAACAGCAGCAATAAGCCAGTAGTGAAACTTCTAAAAACTACAAATTCTACAAAAGTAAACTCATGTTTTATTAGATACAACAGCTTTCTCAAAAGTCACTAGACAAATAAACTGTATTTTTAGCTAACAAAAATAATACACAGATAGAAAAAAAATGTTAACCTAAGTCATTCCAGTTTCCCCATACCTCAGAATATTTTGTTTATAAAAACTGGCACAAAACATCATCCACTTACAAATGCACAGAGGACATTTACAATGTTCCTGTCCAGCAAAGGCAGTAACTATAACACAGGCCATGAAAGGCACCCAAAGCAAAGGGCAGTCACGAAGTCACTCAGGAAGACCACACTAAAGCTTTCTAGCTTAAAAATAACACACAAGTTCATGATTTGCATGGCTTGCATAGTGACAGAAAACAGGACCTTGCAATCATAGAACCAATTTCTTGCTTGAGGCAGTACTTGAGAACTGCTCCCCATTTGGAGCCTAGGAACTCGAAAGTGCCTTTATCTAGCACAAATAGAGTGATAAATATGTATCCATTTTACTTTTCTAGTCTTCAGGTCCAATCTTTCAAAGCTAATAAGGTATTAGAAAGTGTGACCATCTTACTGGTTTTTTACTTCTTACTAACAGAAATTATGTAAGTCGTAATACAAAGTTGATTGTATGAAACTGGACTATTTAACATGATGATCTGGCACACATTCCTGTCTCTGCATGAGCCAGAGCAGTCTTTGTAGGGCATAGCCTTAATAAACCCCACTGTGACCAAAAATTTAACGTCAAAGCCTTGCGTTTACAGTCATAGTAAGAGGGATACAGACAGATAAACTGCAACTTTTCTTAAAAATTAGGACTGCGTTAAAACTAGGCAAAATCCAGACCCAGGTGACAAATTTACCATCGCTTGTGCGGTGTGAACTTTCGAATCAGAAATAGGCCATTTAACAGTTGTTTTGATAAAACAGGTAAGACTTCATGCACCGGCGACGTATCTGGCAAGACTACCCTGTACACTGACAGGGGGGCAGCGTGACTCCCCTTGGCTCTCAAAATCACCGAGGAAACTGAACAAAGTCCCCGTTTAATTGTCGTCTCGGGGAAGAAGGGCCTGTTCCTGACGACGGTGCGCGAGGGGAAGAAGCCGGCAGCCATGGCAGAACTTGTGCCAGAGCCGCCCTCCGGCACACCCCGGCAGCCCCACCCCACGCGACAACACCACCAACTCCCCGGCCCCGCAGGAGGCACGGCCGGCAAGGCAGAAGACCCGCTGGCAGCTCCTCCGCCCGGCCCGGCGGAGCCGCAGGGGCCGCGGCAGGGCCCCCTCTCCGCTCAGGGCGGCGGGGCTGCCCGCAGAGCCCGCAGCAGGGCCCAGCCCGCTCTCCGCTCGCTCGGGACCGCCTTCGGCCTCCCCCAACGGCTCCCAAGGGCCAAGGCGCGCGCTTGACTCCCCGGGCGGCGGGGCGGGGGCCACGGCGCCCTCCCCCCGTCCCGCGCGCACTCACCGCCTCACGACGCCAGTCTTGATCTTGATCTGTCTCAAGCGCGGGTCGGCCATGGCGGGGCTGAGCGGGGGAGCGACGCGGGCCGGGCCCCAGCGGCGCAGGTGCGGACGGCTCAGAGGGGACGTCGCAGCGCCGTAAGTGCGCAGCCCGACCCCGCGCATGCGCCGAGCAGCCAGCCTGGGCGGCACCACCCGGAGCGGGGGCGGGTCTCCGCGCTCCCCCCCGCCCCGGCCCAATGGAGGCACCCGCGCTGCGGCGTAGCGCCGTCCCCATAGCGACCGGTGGGGGCGGGCCGGGCCGGGCGCTGGCGGGGTCGGCGGTCGCGGCGCGGCCTACGCGGGGCTGCGACCCCCCCCCCTCCATTCGCCAAGTGCCATTCACCATTTGTTCACAAGCACACACGCAAAAAAAGTGCGATTCCACCCTCAGATGGAGTTATTCTGAGGCGGTGTGACCGATACCGTGATGGTGTCAGGGAGCGGGGTGTGGCCGGTACCCCCTGCTCCTGACCCCTGGTAATGTGGTTAGCATAACTAACGCCATTTTATAAGGCAAGCAGCCATTCCCCGGGACCAAGTGCGTCACGTATTCATTCCCTTTTCCCTCATTATCAGGCGCTGAAGGTCCTGTGCACCAAGCAGATGAACCAAAGAGATTTCTTCCCCTCCCTACTGGCCTCAAGGTTCCTGGGCACCAGACCGATACCCCTCCCTTCCTTGCCAGGTCCCAGGCACCTGGCCAGCCCGGTGGTGTTGATGACCCTGCCACAGAACAGGGAAGTGTAACAGCACCCAGAGCACTGCCTGTAAAACCAAGCAGATACAAGTCCTAAGGGGGAACTTGGACCAGAACTGCTGCTGGACAGGGAGACTGGGACTGCCCGGTGACCAGGGACTCCTCCGCCATCGTCTGCTTCCTCCAAGGACTGAGGGAGTGACTCGTATTCTCTTACATGATTTTTGAGTCTAGATCTGCAGAGGGTCCAGGTGATTAGAAACCATAAGTTAAGTTGTGTTATAAAATTCTGTATTATGCTACGTATAAATTGTACTGTACTGATTCCGCTTGTAGAAATCCTCTGCCATTCTAATCATAAATTCTGTGCTATACTAATCATAAAATCCTGTTAAAAAGATAAAGCTTTAATTGTAACTACAGCTTAGTGCCATCGTCATTCAGCCAAAGAGCTCGAAAAGAACCTGTCTGTCCCCTTAGTGTCAGGTGACAGGTAGAAACAAAGAGGCAATGTTAGCACTGGCAGCTCAGCCCTAGAGTTATAACCGACGGACGGTTCAAGGGCTGTTTTCCTTCGTGATTATACTTACCATTTAAGGGGCTAATTCTTGGAAAAAAACCCTTTGGGTCTGTGTTTGAAAGAGCTTCCTCATAATGAGCGTTTAAATCAATAAGAAAGAAAAAAAAAGCTTCAATGAATAAATAAGAAAGATAACTACCGTTTCAGTGGAGTGAAGTTCAGGAAGGTCTGCAAAGGCTTTTTTCTTTCCACATCTTTTCGTTCTGTGTTAGTTTCTTGCCCGGACTCTCAACACTGCCAGTGACCGGTATCTCTTGAGAAAAGCTGGCTGTGAGGGAGGGTGTCGTGTTGCTTATGGTGACGTGCCAGTTGCAGATCATTAGCCAGCAGCCATGGGAGTGCGGCTGGTGCCATCGGGCCCCGTTCAGACATGGCATAGGGAGGGCCAAGATCGCTCAAGCCCACGTGACACGCGGAAACAAACTTCACAACTCACGAAGAGTTATAAAGCAGGCATGTCTATTGCGGCACCGGGTGCAAGGGGATTTCTCCTCAAAGCTTGCACACCGTTTCAGCAAGCAGTTGGATATTTACTATGCTAAAGCATACATATTCATAGAGTTTCATAATACATATGTATAAGTTGGGGGCGGAGTTGATTCAGAAACTGCACAGGCTCAGACCTGTCTCTGGTGGTCTTTTACTTCTTCAGGGGTCTTATCTTCCACTTCCTCTTCTGTCCTCTAGATGAACTTTAGTCTTTTATGCATGCTCTCTTCTTACTTGTTGATTTCAGCAGTTTTGAACAAGTTCTAGTTGGTTCTGTGGTCAGACTAACCTTGCAGTTCCTGTTATCACTCCCTTTGTTCAGCAAGTAGTTCTTGACAAATACCAGTCCCTGATAACCCTTAACAGATGTTACAGGCGTCAGCCTTGGTAAATGAGTTTTAGAAAGAATAAACAAGAAACATCATCTAAATGAATAAACAAGAAACAATATCCAAGTGACTAAAAGCAGTCTCTGTATCACATGGAGTTGTGTCTTATCCACAGAGGAGGACGAACATGATGCCTGTTACAGAGCCCAGCAAACCTCCCTGGGGACCTGCAAGCCGGGCCAGCCCAAACACAGCCTTGGCTCAGCAGGTTGTCTCTGCAGGGGAATGCAGGTCTCAAAATCAAAAGCCTGCATAACCTCATGAACGACTATGACTTGATGTGCTGGTTTTGGCTGCGGTAGAGTTAATTTTCTCCATAGTAGCTAGGATGGGGCTGTGTTTTTGATTTGCGCTTTGTGCTGGGAACATCGTTGGTAATACAGTCATGTTTTCGGTGGTGCTGATCACTGCTTACACAGCGTCAAGGCCTTTTCTGCTTCTCACACCGCCCCAACAGTGAGTAGGCTGGGGGTGCATGAGAAGTTGGGAGGGGACAGCTGACCCCAACTGACCAAAGGGATATCCCATACCATATGACGTCATGCTCAGCATATAAAGCTGGAGAAAGAAGAAGGAAGTGGGGGACGTTTAGAGTTACGGTGTTTGTCTTCTCAAGTAACTCCTACGCGTGTTGGCGCCTGGCTTTCCTGGAGATGGCTGAACACCTGCCTACTGATGGGAAGTAATGAATTTCGTATTTTGCTTTGCTTGCATGCGTGGCTTTTGCTTTACCTATTAAACTGTCTTTGTCTCAACCCACGAGTTTTCTCACTTTTACCCTTCCAATTCTCTCCCCCATCCCACCGTGGGGGGAATGAGCAAGTGGCTGTTTGCTGCTTAGTTGCTGGCTTCGGTTAAACCAGGACATCTGGAGACAAGGTCACAGATGTATATGTGTTTGATATGCAAACCTGCCACCACCCATGCAGGAGGAGGAGGGAGGAGAGCAGCATTCTGGCAGGCACAAGGGAAAATGCAGCCCCTTACTTTGACAGAAACTCAAATCTTATTAATCTGGCTTTAGAAAGCTGTATCAAGCCACGCTGGAACTGAAGCTGTTCTCTCAACAATTCCAAGGAAGCGTGATTACGCTACATCTGCTTTGAAAGTACAGACCACTGCAAGGAAAGCTGCATTACCACCGTGCACCTACACATCAATTATTTTTTCAAAAATAGTCTTCAATGTTATTTCTATATTTGATATAGTTATTCCATAAGTGAGGCCAACAGCAAATAACAGTACGAAAATAGAAATTGCCTAGAAGCAGCAACATTAAGAAAAGCAACTCATGTTTCCAAGTGCTACAAATGTTTTATTTCTAGCCTTGAAGCATTAACTCGCATCGCTCACAGTGTTTAGGCTCAGCTACTGAATTTTAGAAGTAGAATGAAATTGTTTTCTTACAGCTAATTCAGATAACTAAACAGATGATAATATACTAAATCTGAGTTCATATTTAAGCACATATCATGATAACTTGAAAAAAGTGTTACTGGTGGATGCTGAAGTATATTGTAAATTGTGTCTAAAAGCATGATCTACTTTATTATTAAAACATGTTTGTATTAGTACCTGAAAATTATAAATGAACACTTTAAAAACCAGTAATTTTATTTCTAAGGGTCTGGCTATCTGGATATCCGGGGAAGTATGTATAATGCTTTCCAGGACAGCCACTCCTTTTTTAATTAAAGGGGTTTTTTATTTTTTCCAGAACTCCTTTGAAACAATTTCTAGCCTCGTCTGTCATAGATACATTTCCGTGTGAATCAGTGGTGTTACAACAGAGTTGCATACACTCTGTTATGAAGATTGTGAATCCTATTGTACCTTTTGGGTGGTACAGAAGCTGTTGATTCTTCAATGAATTTTGGCTGCATTCTTCTTGTGTTGCATCTGGTTGAAGGTTTTTCATAAGATCTATTAGCCCTAAGTCATTATGTGCACACTGTTGCATAGAGGCAGGTGCCTAAACATAATTTGCTGATGCTTTAGCCATGCTGACATATGGAGCAAGTCATTCTGTTCGTGGGACCCTTACAGGTATCTTTACATATTCTCCCGTATTTCTCCTTCCCAGCACCTCACATGTAAAACTGCAGCTGCTGTGATTATGACTTCCTCTGACCGGTGTCATCTGGTCACCTCAGCTTTCATTTGGCTCCACATAAGGAATATTTCCAAGGCAGTTTGTTACATGTTTTGCACAAATTTACTTGAGTGGGTGTAATTGTCACTGCCAATGTACTACGCCTTCTGTCTGAGAAACCCAGCTGAGTCTTGTTTATTTCTTCTGGATAAGAGCACATGTACTGATTACTGCTCATTCCCGTTTCACTTAAGAACGGACTGAAAGCAGCTAATCAGCCTGATGAGCTCAGATCTCTGCACACATAAACAACTATGTAATAGATGTTTAATCTGAAATGTTCACAGTGCACCCAATTCGCATGCAAGGGAGCACACCATGCTGCAAAGCACTTCCTAAAACTCGTAACATTCTCTGTGAAAGACAAGTTTAAGAAGTTAACGCCGTACATATGCTTTGTCACAAGGAAAGAGCAGACACTCAAAAGCATTGCAAGATGCCACAAGTCCCTCTGATATTAGCAATTCCCAGTTAATATGTCTCTCAATTAAAGATTACCCGTAAGAAACACAAAACTTCTAAGCTGTGCAAATAGTAAGTCTCATTAATCCTGTATTCTCATCGTATCCCTTCCTCCCTTTTAAATTCATTTCCTTGGCTTTAGTAAGGGAGTTTCTGAAATAACAGGGCTGTTGCAGTAGAGCTCTTTTGTGTTATACCACTAGTTCATTTGGACTACAGAGTCAGCACATTTGTCAGCTGATATAGTTCAGATTAGAGGTATTATGCCACTTCAACCTATGCTGCTGAGGTCAGACCATACCTTGCAGAAGTAGGTACAGTCACCTCTAAAGTCCACTGAACCCCATTGACAGTTTCCATCATCTCGTCCATTACCAGTTGGTTTAGACAGCTTGAAAAACCCTTGGCCATAGCCGTGCCAAATGTACATTTGCTTCAGCTGAGGACTGAGACCATTACTTTAATAAGTAAATGCTCAGTGAGCTTTTATACTATTTTGTTTATCCATCAAAACCATCTGTGCAGTTTGAATATAATTTCATTTTCATTGATGATAAAATAAAATGCGGAAATTACTTAGTCTTCAAATTTTATCTTTTTTGTAGGAAAAGCAAATTTCATTCAGTCTCCCTGAAGGATATTACATAAATAAAACTAGATTTTGAATAAAAGTTAGTAGTGTCTCCTTAATTTTTTTGATATAGTCAGTAGATAAAACTAACCTCTGTACAGCTGGCCAGCACAAAGCTAGGGACCATTTAAATGCACAAGAATGAATTTCCCTGGTTGTGAGCATAAAACATAGTATCAGTATTCCTTGTAGTGTAGATCTCTTGACCCACTTTCTTATCAGGTGATCATCACTGGTCAAAATGATCTTCCACAAATATGCCCCCACAAAATGCTTAGAGAGTTGTTCAACACCACAAATACAGGCAAGTAGCACAGGCCATGGGGTGGGACAAGGGTGAAATGGATTGCTGCTGCAGAGTCTGAGGGGTACCTACTGACCACGGTGAATCAAGTGGGAGCTGTGTTTTGTTACAGGAGAGACTCAATTACGTTGGGAACTTGGGTAAAGGAGGAAGGAGACAACAGGCAGAAGCTGAAAAGAGTTGGGGGCAAAGTCCGTTCCTGTTTCTGCCTTTGTACCTTCTCCCAACACCACTGGGACAGATTCTGGTTTCATCTATGCTTCTGTGGAAAGGAAATAGTCCACTGGGACATGGTGGTATAAAATCAGAAGGAAATCTACTCATCTTCAGCAAAGCTATAGTGACAGTACAATTTATCCTGGGTAGAGAAGGCAGCAATGGTGATTCCTCAAATATTACACTGCTGGGGAGTGCAGGTTGCAAAACAGCCCTCTCATACAGTTTGAGGGTTAAACTGTGCCTGTAATAAATGCTAAGCTACAATTCAAACCTTTTTAGCTAACTCAAGGCTTTTTTAAAAGCAGGTTTTCCTAGCTCAGACCAACCATTAGGTGAAGAGCTGGAAGTAGTGAGAGAAAAAGGGATTTATGTGTGTGCATCAAAAGGAGAATATATGCCTTTGCGAATTATTTCCATGGGTCCCCTACCTACAAATTAAGACATATGTGATATAACAATTCATTGTTCTGACACACATTACAATCATGATGTGCAGTTTTTAATGCATCATGTTACATTAAGCTTAGCCCATGGTCTAACACCATGTAACATAAATTTCTGTGAAGGGAGTAACATAACACGATACTGTCTTTTAAAAGACACACACGATTTTTTCAGATCACCTACTTTTTATCCATGAATGCTCAATCCAAAAATCAAGGTGGCAGACAAAAGTGGAGTGAATGAGTATCCACAAACCAGAGTATTTATCTTGTGTAGTTTTGCTCATAGCTACCTGTAGTCAATGACTCCAGTCAATTTTTATGTTGTAATGCATGAGCAAAGTTGATGGACATATTTTTTTGTCACCCCCAGTTAGATTTTATTCGGGGTCAATCAAGGGAGACCTGGCAGCCGTTAAGACTGTAAAACACACTGAGAATCCTCACAAGTGTTTATTTCTCAATAGAGAGATGGGCTTTGATTATGAACCTGTCACTAACCTTATTTTGACTGCTTTCTTTTTGTCCTAACTTGGAGACAGATTTTCTGTTTTAATTGATAGTTTATTTTAAAATAAAAATACCATGTAAGTGATTCTCATTGGAATTAAATAAAATGAACTATTGATTTGACAATAACTGGACATAATAAAATCTCCAGGGAAAGATCAAATTCAAATCTGAAGTTTAAAGAACTCACAGAATAATGCAGCATGTGATCAATCTCTTTGGAAAAAAAGAGGTAGATTTTAAATATTTATATATACTTACACATTTGCTTATTTATCTCCCCCTGAGTCATTAGAAAGATTCAAGGTTTTTTAAGACTTTTTATATAAATATCTTGAAACCAGTCTTCAATGCCTGCTTGATTCCTAAGTTATTAACTTTATTTTTAATTGAATCCTTTCTGTGGTACAATACAAAACAAAACCGTGAAACTCATGGACATCAACTGACATCTGCGTGGGTTTGACTGATCACATGCTTCAGTGCAAAGTTTAAATACCAGCAAAGGGGATTCCTCCTTTTTTGGCCACATCTGAAAACTGCAATTCTTACCAGAGACTGAATGCTCAGGACAGTATTCTCCAATGAAGAAGCAATCTTTGCCAGTGCTTAGCAGACAGGAACATGTCAGTAGCACACAAAGGTGGAGGACTGCAAAATAGCTGGCACCAAGGCAGATCATGCTAATATCCCTTATGGTGCTGCATGTGATGTTCTGAAAGCTTCTCATAAGTCAGTAAAAAAGGAAAACAGTATCTGTAGACTGTAGCATCAAGATGAAGCAGTATTTAGAAAGTCTAAGGGAGATCAAAAATGTATGCTTTTAATAGGACAGCAATCCTTATTGACAGAGATAAGCATGCTGTCATGATATAGTTTGACACTGTAAAGCAACTGGCAGGAAATCATACTATGTTGTGGTTAAAGTTTAGCACTGTACAGCATCAGTTTAGCACATTTTAAATAGTTTGGAAATTGGTGTGTTGTAATTTGGTGATTATCATAATGTGGGAGTTTCTGGTGAGTTCTTGCAGGAATCTGTTCAGCAGGCCTAAGCCACTGAATACATTTATTAATCACCTGAGAGGAAGTATAAAATAATTGCTAGTAAAGCCTGCTGCTGGCACAAATGTTGTTGACATAGTAAGTAATAAGAACAGATGAGTTCTGTAAAGCAATTTGGATTGCTGGGTGAAATAAACTAATTCAAAATACATAATTTCAATGCTGGAAAAGTCAGGGTCATACATGTAGGCGCAAAGAATGTAAGTCAGACTTATAGAGTGAAAAACTGTGACTTGGAAACCGGTAAGCCCGGAAAAGGTCTGTTGGGTTGTGACGGCTAACCAACTGAACATGAGCCCAACTATAATACCATGGCTGACAGAGAGCAGATATCATCCCTTAAAATACTGACATGTCAGTATTATGTAGGAGTCTTAATACCTAGAAATGCTGAAAGAGTGAGGCTCTGGCTGGAATAACATGCCCAGTTCTACACCTTAAAATAGGAATAAAGCTTGTAAGGCTCAGAACGCATCCATGGGAATGACACAGTGCCTGGAAAACATACACCGTGCAGCAAGGCACAAGAAGCTAAGGGTATTTAGTCAGCAAAGAAGAGAAGGGATTTGGTAAATCTGTGATCTGCTTAGAGAAGGAATTTCTGATAGCAGCAGGTTCACAACCCAGCAGAAAGAATAAGCAGTAGGATACAACAGGAAGCTTAAACTAGACAAAATCAGGATTGAATTAAGCAGCCAACTTTTAAGTACTGAACAATTAACTACTGGGAAAACTACCGACGGGTAAGGGAGATGGAGGCATTTAAGACTGGATGTTTTTCTGTAAATTATGCTTTAGCTTAACTGTACGTTAAGGCTCAATGTAGAAATTAGCAGGTGAAATCTGTGCAGGGGTTTAGGCCAGATACTCTTAGTAGTTCCCTCCATCCTTAAAAGACTGCTTGTCAAAATGCACACACCTAAACTGAGGAACCAGGCTCTTGTACTGCAGACTCAGCTGCAGGATCTGAAATCCAGCCGTTGAGAGCAAACTGTAAGACTGAAGTCCTGCTCCCAGACTATTAAGTTTTTTTATGGGGAGGGAAGGTGAGATAGAGGTCTGTTTAATTTTCTCTTACACACAGGGCATCGAGGTGCAGAAGATGCTAGAGATAATTACAACAAAACATCACACTGTAAATATTATAACAATACTGATTTTGCTAAAATTAGCCTGATCAATCCAGTTTAATGGGATCTTCATATTTCTAGTTTTCAGTGAGGAATGAAAACCTTTCTATTTTCAGAAATATAATTTATTATTTTTAATATATATAAAGCTTTCTAAGTACATACTGGAGCAATCATTCCTAATCCAGAAGAAAACATGAGCACAACAGGGAACTAAGCCCTTGAAATATAAGGTACACCTGCAAGTGTACCTACACTTTAAGCAAGCCTCATCTTGCTTAAATTAAGCTGAGTCAGGATTAGGTGTCTAGTCTGTGCCTATTAGGCTTCTTTTACACTGAAGAGAAACAGACCCCTCAGGAGTTCAGTTCATGCTGTGTAAGTCGGGTATCTAAAACTGTTTGAAAGATTCATTCTCTATAAATGACTGAAGTTAGATGAGGTGAATCCCACACTGAATGCTTAAACTGAAAATGTGACACACCCCCCAACTCAACTCTCTTTTAATCCTGGAGATGTTTAAAGTTGGTAGGCACTGCTTTTCCAACATTGACCCTAGGGAAAATTCCTCTAGGCATGCCAAGAAACTGTGCTGACCATATACAGCATGCCACACCTGTGACTAGTTTAGAAAACCCAGCAAGGCTTTCTGTCCCTTCATTATCTTTGGAGTGATTATTTGCTGTTGTTTTCACTCCATAGCTTAACTAAACCTGTCCTGGATTTAGAAGAACGTGGGTCAATGCACAGTTTTTCCTGTCAGGAAACCATCTGTGGTGGGAGCACAGAAATATTAGGCATGGAGAAAATTCTTTCCCTCCTGTTAGTGCTGCTTCATGTTTGCTATAATAATTCCATATGATTGAAACAGAGAATGAAAGAAGAATGACAATGCCGCCAAGTGGTTAGGTTACCTCCCTGTGGGAAAATACTTGTGTGGAAAATGGTAAAACCTCAGCCGGTGGATCAGGGAGGGCTCCCATCTCAGAAAGTCCCCACTTACCTGGTTGTATGGACTCTGTCTTAGGAGACTTTCCTTGACAGAAGAGGGAATTCAAGCAAGGTGAAAGCTTGAGCCACTGATCTACTGGGTAAAGCAGCGGCACCAATGCATTTAGGCTTTTAAAGAAAAGATGTAGCTGTCTAAATCCATTAGAGAGTTCAGGCAGGGCATCCTGAGTATAAGGAAGCACCTTACACACATCAGAGAAGGCACTTAAAGGCCAAATTTGAGATGGTAGGTATGGTTTTCACACTGGTACTTTCTGCAGTGCCCTGCTGAGATTCTAGTTGGAGAGATGTAATGCCCCACTGACTGTACTGGCAACCCAGGCACCCTGTGTGGTTGCTGGGAATTTCTAGAGGTGCTCAGAAGTTAGACTAAACATAGGTGTTTATATTTAATTAAAAAATCATATTAAATGCATTAAAAATAAAACTCAAATCAGATGTAAAACACTGATAGCCTCTGTTAAAGCTTAGATTTTCTCAGCATTATTTCAGTATGTCAGAAAGATTGTCCTACTCAGTGGTTCAAATAAAGCTGCTTGGGGAATTAGTAGAAAAACATTAAATATTTAAGGTCATCATGGACTTCATTAAAATAATGATTATGTCTTCAAATCCAGAAATGTATTACTTTTCCTGCCTTTACTGTGATGCTTATACTGTTTTTTGCACTTTTCCAAATGTTTTACTGTACAGAAAAGCCTCTGTTTTCTTTGATGTTTGTTTTAGCTGAACTAGCAGGTACAGCAAATATTTTTGTGGTTTAATTAGCATTGCTCACTCAAAATTCAGAAATGGATTGAAGACTGAAAATGCAGGATTGTTTTCTCTTCTAGTCTTTGAATAAAAAAAGTGGAGAAGATAACATGGACAAAACCCTGATGGTGAGAGGTCAGATTTCCAAAGATATTTTGGTGCTTGGAGATGGAGACAGATGATCAGTGGGAGTTTCAAAATCCATCCTACAGATTAAATGTCTAACTCTTATTGACTTCAGGGAAAATGAGGCACTAGCCTCTATAGGCACTTCTGATAATCTCACTAGCCATTTATCTGCATGTTAGACATCTAAGTATTAGCTCCTGGACAGGAAATAATCTCTCAGTTCACTAAATAATGTATCCACTTTGTTCATTTACTAATCTGGCTAGTTTTAAATATGTTTCCTTTTTATAAGGAAAAAAAGTGATGTCATATGTTTAAGACAGTTAAATACAATTAATCAAACTGATTTTATAAATTTAAATTTATTTTTAGTTTCCACCCCTATGCATTTTGATACAAACCCCTAATAAAATAATCATTTAGAAAAGTCTTTTGCCATTTTCTGAGATAATATGAATGTAAAACCTAAGCATCTGAACAAATTACAATAATTCTTGCACTCTCACTGTGTATATTTGTATGACAAAATGAAAAAGATATTGAAATGTATCAAATATACATTGCAAATATGGTTGCAAATCAACTTGTGTTAATTATTATGCCAGTCAGTGAGAACAAAGTTAATTACCAAGTACAAATGCAAAGCAAAAATAAAATCAGCTCTTCAAATCAAGGTTTCCTTCTTGCTGTTTTTAATCCTGATTAAAATTGGAAGCTTAAATTACTACGAGCAGGTAAAGACTAACAAGGATCTGTAAGATAGAACTCTGTGAACTACAATAACAATCTCTTAAATCTGTGCTTTCCAGAATCACAAGAAATGTTGCACCTTGTTCTCCCATTTATTGACCCAGATCTATGAAGATTTCTGTGCCTTAATCAATGCAAACATAACACGATGTAAGTGACCCGTTCTCTGAGGTTATGATTACCTTCAGCTCTGTTGCCAGCATGTCACAGGTAACATTTGCCAGCAATAACTCATAATATTCAGAGCTTTTCAATTTCTGTGTAACACTTCCCGAAAAACAGCTGGATCCTTTGAATGCTTGAGTTTAATTACTTGATTTTCAGAACTGTTGACACACTCCTCCTCTATGTGTGTCTGGCAAATAAAATAAACACAAAAGGGAAGAACAAAGCCCAAATCTCATACCATCAAGTTGAAAAGGATATACACATGATGCAGCTTGTATGTATTAACTCTATGCTCTGCAAATGCTTTGCTTGAAATGTGCCAGGGGATGAAGTAGATCAAATCATAATGCGGAATAATTAATGAAAAATAACATCCTCTTCTTTTCACTGACACTCAGGCCAAAATATTTTATCTCTTTGTTTTCTAAATCTTGTTGCATCTTTCTGAGAAAGCTGGGAGGGGCAGGGGCGGGCAGGGAGCTAAATTTTCTTATTGAGTGCATGAATAACGAGACTTGTGTGCGTAACTTTTTTGCACCACTTGGAAAACTGCCTCTCACTGCATTTCCCTGAAGCTGGAAGAATAACCTTTATACCTCTAATGGTTATAAAAGGCCTAAAGTAAACATTTAATGGAATGCAAACAATAATGTGACATCATTCCAGTAAATACAGCTTTGTGCTGTGCAGCTTGTTTTACAATAATGGTGTTACTTAGTCATTTATTGGTCTTGTGAGCAGCTGGAAGGAAAGGGGAAAAAAAACCAAACAAAACCAAACAGGTGCACTTAGGGGAACTGCCTTGCCTGAGAGTTCAGAAATATGTTCAATTTTACTACACAACCATATAGCTGAATATGACAGGGTTTGCTTGGCTTGGTCTCTTCCATACAAGCTTTGGTTTTATGTATAAATGCATGAGTGTTTATTTACCCTAAACCATTTCATTATAACCGGTGGCTGACTCCAGCATTTGCTAATTTGTTTTATTTAATTACAAAGTCTTTGATCAGTCCCCTTTGCCCTCCAGCAATCCCTATTCCTTCTGCATAGGGGAGCCTGTAGGCCACAAAAGGGCTCTCTTGGCTTTCTCTCTCAAAGTTAACAGAAGAGCAAAAGGGATCTTAAAGCTGTCCTCACTGGCCAGGGTACCCATGGTCAGCAAAGAGCTGCTAGATTCTTGGCACCTTCCATTAATTCTCATTTTAATTTGGTGTTGCATCACTGCAGAAGTGGATGCAGGAGATCCCAGGGAGGCCTAGGCACATGCCTGAGAGTTTGAAATATCTGAAGGAAGAGAGGGAGGACTGACTCTGTCCTGCACACAAACACAGGACAGAGCAAAGCTTAAGCTGCAAGTCCTCTTCACTGCCCAGCAGCCCCCAGTACGATGAAAACAAGGTCCTCTTCTCCTAGGAAGGGTTGTTCATGCATTGGCAACCTGTCCCAAGGCTTCTTGCAAGCAGATTTCCGTACCCCAGCCTGCCACTGTGCTCAGGTGGGGGTTAGTTCACATCACTGTAGTGGTGCTGGGACGTGAGATGAGCTGGCTTACAGACCTCCTGGGGGCTTCCCTGTGGGGTCTTGGGGGGCTCTGCTTCAAGAACTAGTGTTACTGTCGATGCACCAGTGCTGTATGTACCAAGGGAAAATCTTCCCTCCCTCGGCTCCCAGGCACCGGCTGCAGGATGTGGCACAAATGGAACATAATGGTTTCTCACTCATTTTAAGGTAAGAGAGCTACAACTCAAATTTTCTCTCCCTTGTCTCGCCGGAGAGCTTATATGTTAAAAGCACTTGTATAAAGTCGCTGGAATACAAAGTATGTATTATTTATTATTTTCATGCTTGCAACAGCTTGACAGAAGACAAGAGGAGATGACATTTGAAGAGGATATAGGAAAGAGAAGAGGTACATTAAAAGATCGTGAGGAACACTTTGTCAGCTAGTTCCTGCCTGTACACTGCCTTGATTAGATGAAATGCATGTGTACATTTATTCCATACCAAAAATAAATGATGGTGATACATAAAGGTTTTGTAAGCAAAACTTGGAGATAAATGAACTCAGAGGTGGAAATGTGAGCAATGATATAAACTATGTGCCTCACTGTCACCTGTTTTGCATCTTCCACTTGTGTTTCATGGAAAACAGCTATTGAAATGTTTTGAAAATATTTTGACAGCATTTGATTTGGAATTTTTTACCCTTCCACCTGACCAGCACAAGACATTAATGAGTGTGAATTCAGCCAAAAGGGGAATCAGGGCAGTGTCTTATCTGGCTCATAAAACAAAATAAACATCTTAAGACTTTTTGTGATCAGAAACTAATATTATGACCCTTTGGAAAGAATTTGAAAGAGGGGAAGCACCTACTGCAGATCACTAAGATAATTTCTTTTAAACGTATGAGATTCTTAATCTATTCCATTTTGGGGATCCCAAAGCAACTAGGTGTCTTTGGGTGAGGGCTTCTTGCAAAAGGAGAGAAAAAAGAAATCACTTTGGTAAAGCTTAAGAGGTGGAAAGGTAACAGCAGGCAGGCTCCTGGGGACAGATCCTTCGTTGGGGTAAATTGCCATAGCTCTCCTGGAGTTATGACAATTTAGACCAGCAAAGAGCTCCCCTTTGAGCTCTGTACTTGTCCTTTTGGGAATTAGACTAGACCATTTCAACACATATATTGGAGGAGATGTACAATCTTTGCTTCTATTCATAAAGCGTAAAAAGAGGCAATCTCTTAAAATTGTGGGAGTTTATCTTTAAGTTTATAGGATATTCTTTCATAAATTGCTGTTGTAGCAGGAGATTGAAGCCATTTATGAGCGGGTATTGGAGATGTTACAATGATGCATTATGATACATTTAGCTACCAATATTTAGCTATCAATATGATACATTTATCATCAATATCTAACCAATACCACCAATGATTTAGCAGGAGAGGTTAGGTGAAAATACTCTGATGTATCATTAGGGAGACAGAGTGTCTGGAATGAAAGATTCCAGTATCATTTATATTTTTTGTGTTACCATGTCCCAAAACTGCATCACTGCAGACCAGGGGGATTTTTTAGAGTGTGTCTTCCCTTTATGAGTAGGTGGTTTTGCCTCTTTACACAGAAGTCTGCAGAGCTTTGGGTCCTCAAATCACAAACATCCAGGTGACAGATTTTGGCTTAGATGTTTGCAGATGATGAAATTCACAATCTGACTTAAAAGAATGGGATTTGAGCATAAACAACATACTTCATTAATGCTCAACTGCTTGTGTTACTAATCATAGTCGCACAAAGGGAGCTAAATGCTGCAGGTTTGCGTTTTGGGGGTTTTGTTTGTTTTTACCAAACAATATGCAAAAATATCAATGACCATAAAAGCAAGTTAGTAAAGAAATTAGCATCCCAAATCCTGAGTATAAAGCACAGGATGGAAAGAGGTGCCCAAACAGATGTCTGAATATGTTGGATAAACTGCACTTGTGAAGGCTGCCTGTCATCCGAGCAGTCATTTCTCTCACAAGTCAGTGGTGATCCAGTGGAGCTGCAATGTCATAGAATCAGAGAACCACAGAATGGTTGACTTGAAAGGTCATCTAGTCCAACCCCCCCTGCAATGAGCAGGGACATCTTCAACTTGATCAGGTTGCTCAAAGCCCTGTCCAACCTGACCTTGAATGTTTCCAGGAATGGGGCATCTGCCCTTCCAAATCCTCTTTCACATTTTTCACAGCATTTCAGCTTATGGATGAGTAGGAAGCTATTAAGGATAGCTAGCTATCCATGAGCCTATCATTTTGTAACGGAGTATTAGACAGCAAAAAGTAAGCAGCCATGGGGAGAAGTTGCAAATAGCTCTCTTGAACTCTGGAAATAAACCCTTCAGTTTAGCAAGGACAGTCACAGGAAGAAATAGCACATGAAATCTCAACACTGTATACATACACTGAGACCGCAGCAGGTTACATGGCAGTTGGTCCAGCTGAGGCTCACTGAAGACAGTAAAAACATTCTTGTTCACGTTAATGCTTGTCCCTAATAGTCATTCACAAAACAGCCACTCAACAAGATCACGCATCACCATGATTCCCAGAACAGCAGCTCTGAAATAGTTTTTCCTATAATGTATTTTCAATTAATCGTGCTGAGAAGAGAAAGTGCTTTCACTGAGTTTGTTCAGAGTCCTCCAAAATCCCAGTATAGTCCCAAAGTCTCTGAGTGCCTCACTTTGATTACATGCAGCTTTATTAATGAACAACATATTTACAGTAACTTTCTGTGGTGATGAGAGTTACTCAGACACACAAGTCTCAAAAAGACCGTGAAAATCTCAGAATGACCTGACAAAACTAGCTGAATAAGCAACGTGAAAGTTGATGAAATAAAACATAAAAGTATAAGGAGGAAGCATCCTTGTATGTAGCTCAGTGAAGTTCTAAACTTGAAAATGGCTGTGCTCGACAAAAGCAGGCAAGGTGTGTGAATGTATCTGAAATTGGATGATAATAAGGCAGAAAATAAAATGTCATCATATTTTATAGCATTATAAATACTTTACCTCCTCTGGAATACTGTGCTCAGTTCTGCTCACTGAATCTAAAAGGGATGTTTGCAGAATTAGGCTATGTCTGTACTGCACCAGACAAAAGAGCAGAAGAAAGCCCAGAGCACTCCCTGTTGAGCTCCACCCATCCATGTTGCCTTATCTGTAATGTTAAAAGGACAACTCATATGCAAACAGCCTACTTATACAGTCTGCACCTGGGGTACAGAAGACTGGGTCAGGGACCACAGCAGCTGATTTTTCTGACCAGCCACAGCCAGGTAATACTGCTGTGCTGGGATGTACGGCAGTGGGCCAGGCTGAGCCCTCTGTCCACCACACTGAAGGTAGGACGGGCTGCAGCTGAATCTCACCAGATGTCCTTACCAAAGTCCAATCTTACATCCAAACAATGGAAAGGTGAAGTAGGTTGGACTCGAACTCAATGTTGGACATGGGATCAACATGCAGTATTGGAATGGCCCCAGAAGACCTGGAGAATGAAAATCATTAAAAGGGAACAGAGATAGTAAGAGGCATAGAAAAACTTACATGCAGAGAAAAGCTCAAAGGATTTGGATTTATTTTCTATGAAAAAGGATGTCAATAATAAATGATGTGATAAAAATATTTAATAAAACAAATAGTGAGTAGAAGACCCTTTCCTTTCTCTCTTACAACAGAAGTGCTAGAGAACAGTGAAATGAAAAGACAGCAGATTCATAATGCTGAAAGGTTTGGTTTCACCTGGCAATTAGCTAAACAGTCAAAGTCACTGGATATCAGTGAAAGCAAGAACAGCAGAATTCAGAGGAAGAGTTAGCCTCTGCTGTGAAAAACTGAATGCTATGTGTTAATGTCAAAGAGTTTCGGAAGAGACGTAAAGGTTGAGCTTTGAGGATTAAGCTAGTCTCCAGATACCAAGCGTTAATCCACAAATGACTTTTATGTGAGACACATGAGCCCATATCTTCCTCCTGTTCATACTACCTTCTGAAGCAGATGCCACTATGGAGAGGGGACCCTGGCCTAGACTGATGTTAATGATGATAATTGCAGTGCTTGTCTCCTAGTTTAAAATGACATATAGTTAAAACATAGGAAAGGAGTGCTAGTTTAGTGCTAATTTAGAAACAGAGGACAAATTGTGGTAGCTGAACATTACCAGTCCTGAAGAAAAGTGACTAGAAGGAGGTTTAATCACGATTTGTTATGTGTACTTGCTAAGTACCAGTATTTAGTGCAACACCAGTTCACTGTAGAGACTAGAGGTCCAACCCTTTAAACCTTTATTCAAGCAAGGAAGCTCTTTATGCCACCAGGGACTGATTCCACAGATGAACATTATCAAATCAGGCCAAAAAGCCTCACACAACATTTTATGTTGACCTGATGCTTGGTAGAGGAACATTTTGATGAAAAGGCAAAGATCATTCTTCTCACACTGGGTTAAAAATCTCAGGAATCAGAAACTAAGCAAGAGAGATGCAATAGATGCCAGAAAGTATGCTCCAAGAGCATGCTGTAGCTTCCCTGCACTCACTTGCACCCTGGGCTCTCATTAAAAGAAAGCACAGGGGACAGCGGTGACGTGGACTTGTGACACAGTCAGGGTGTAAACCCACAAAGTGTCCTCAGGTCTCCCAGCTTAGACAGCATCATCATCTTTCCAGTAATGATCAAACCTCAGATACTAAATGGATGCTTTCAACCATGGAGAAGGTTGTGAGCCAAGATGAAGGTTACCATCCAAGTGGTGTTAACAGAGCAAAATGAATTCAGTTTGACATTCTCTCACGATAGCCTTTTTTTTTAGTTAAGAAAAAGACTGACATTATTTTAAGAGAACTTCTGATCTGATTAAATTGTTTTTAGTGTAACTGGAAAAGCACTAATGAAAAGGAAGAGGCAAAAAAGAACAACAGATCCTCAGAGAGCTGCATGCTAACATTTAGTTAGAAAAATTTAAATCAGTAATGAACAATTCAGGTTTGCTGCACATCTCTGAAAGATATATTAAAACATCACACTTTACAGTTTGAATTCTTTTCTGTAACAAGGCAAATTAAAATCATATCTGCATTCTGTTTTTTAAAGTAGAATTAACCCAAATACTTACAGAGACACATGTGTTTTTTGGGATTTTTCTAACAGGTCATTTTCTACATTTTCTGTATTCTTAAAATACAAAAAATACTTGCTTAAATTCTGTCATGGAGAGTAGGTGTACTACCCTAGAGCACAGATATTTCATTATGTTCTCCTTTTCTTACAGAGTACGATAACCATTTGGGTGAACTGTGGCATCTGAACCAACTAAACACCATTGATACAGATGGAGTTTAGGCAACTTTAAATCTATGTTCTGTAAAATTCACGACTTTCTACTTTTAAGATTTTCTTCCCCTTTCCCTTAGTCCAGAAGAGGATACACATTCAATTTTAGTAAAATAATCTTTTGGTACATCTACAGGGACCATTTCTGATATAGAATTAAATTGTGGTGCAGGCAGAATCTTTATTACATTTACATGACCCCATAAAGATAACTTTAATAGTTCCCTATAGAGCAAAACCCTCCTTAATTTTGTTAATTATTTTCCCCTGGTTATGCTTAGCTATGTCTTCTAATTCAGTATTGATCTTGATACTGAGGTCTGTCAAATACTTAGCAATCTACTTAAATCCCCATTGGGGAAAAAGGTTTGAGAGACAGATCCTAGACAGAGGTGGTGCTTTAGACTTGCACCAATAATTCTGACCAGAAATCCTTAATTGCTGCCTGCCTTTCTTTTAATACACTGGTAAATGAATGCATAATACATTACAGAAATAAAAAAGAATTGAGCATGATTTCTGTATAGAGCTTCTAAAATTACTTCTTATGAATTGATTCCTGAGTCTATAACTGGTGATAGAGGTGATAGACTCCATAGCCCCCCAAAAGAAGAACTCACAAGGGAGAAGCCCATCCCACTTCATCTGGCTTGGTTGGCCCTCAGTGAACACAGATCCCTAGCAAAACAGAAATCAAACGCTTTGTGTAACTGATAAACTGATAATCTCATCTCATGCCTGGAATTCCCACATGTATCTAAGGCAGCATTTTTAATTGCATCAGGAGTGCATTTTCAAAGTGAACTTTCTGACCATCACTACTTGCCTTGCTTCATGTTGCAGGGTGGTGGTGGAGTGCACAGACTGGATTCCCTTGGGATTAAAGAACATCAAGAAGATGCACTGCAATTGCTAATGAGCATTCAGTCCACATGAGTCCAGGATGTCCCCTTCCCTAAAACCTGTTTAGTGTAGAATTAGGTTCTTCAACACTGACTGTGTCATCCTGTATATCTGTTTTCACTTCACTGCTTGTCAATGTAAATGTATCTTTAGGGATAAACTCTGCCATGAGATAGTCTTGGTGTTTGTTTGATAATTAGAGTAAGTAGCTCTAATTCACACACAATCACACAGAATCATTAAGGTTGGAAAAGATCTGCAAGATCATCAAGTCCAACCATCAACCCAACACCACCGTGCCCACTAAACAATGTCCCACAAAATTAATCTCTGTATTTGTGTCAAAATCCAAGGGCATTCTGCCATCCACTCTCCTATCCCACCACCCATCCTATCCATGGTATCTCCATGTGCACAGCAGCACATATCCCAAAGAGAGATCCAAATTTATCCAATTCCTTTAGACTGAACTTTTGATATTCTGATCTGGAAATTAGATAATGATGTAAGTGAGAATATGATGCTATGACAAAAAAAAGGTTGTTTGGCCATACATTATCAACTATAACCAAAGGTATAAACAGAAGATGTAGACTCCCGGTCATTTCTCATACTGCATGTGTTGATGTACAAGCATTTCAGATACACTCCTGAGCCCTCCGTGCTCCCAGGAGCAGTGTAAATGTTCCCACTACCCTTGCCACCATCAGGTGATGCCATGCCAACCCTTGGCATAGCTACTGCAATCCTGTTGGTATCCCCTTCCCCCATCTATTCTAGTTTAAAGCTCTCTCGGTCAGTCCTGCCAGCTTACGTCCAAAGATGTGTGTTCCCCGTGGGGACAGGTGGATCCCGTCAGGCCCCATTCCTGTAATGCCATACCAATCTAGGATGTTTTTTGCAGGTCTTAATCCTACAATTCAATGAGTTGTTCACACTCATGTACCCATACATTTTTAAACCTGTAACATCAGTAATATGGAGATTGTATTCATATGATCCTTACCTACTGTAGACCAATCCTTCCTCACACATGAGACAGCACACGAGCTTGGCAGAGTTTATAATAAATTATCTATATTGTGTTAATCTGTTTCCCTTTTTGTACAAACTGTCCAGACAGAAATCTCCTCACATGCTTAAAGCTGAAATGTTTGTGATTTTCAAGTATGGATGTGTTGTGCTGGAAGTAAAAATTCATCTACCAGCTGGCAACAGAGCAGGATTAAATATGGGATTGGTATTTCCTACACAGATTCAATTTTGCTATTTATTTTTCATCTTCCTTTGAATGAGTACATCTAATATTAAAAAAAAAAAAAAAAAGGAGCAATGTCCTCAAAGCAATAGTTTAGGCTAGTCTATCTGTTTCTTAACTCACACAGAGCAAGTATTTGGAAGAAATAGATATCATCGTAAACTGTGAATTACTGAGAAGGAGGAATTAAAGGATCTCAAGAAGAGGAGGCAAGTGATTAATTTATATTTTACAACAAACAACAATATGACTTTGGCATCAGCAAATATGAAAAGCTATGGCTACTACTAATTCCTTTCTGTATTATGAATACTGTTGGTTTTGAATGAAGAGGATGAAAAATCCATTAGAAACTCCTTCTAAGTGACAAAAATGCACTGTGACTGGTAAAGAAGTTACCATGGGCATGGTTTTACATTGGAGGGTAGGTATCCAAACACTCGTGTGACGCAAGTAAAGCAGGTAGGACACCCTTCATGTGAGGTCATTTGCAGAGCACAGCTTGGTAGGTTATCATAAAGCAGTTGTAATGAAGCACGAGTCTGAAGTAAAAATGCCATAACCAGAACACCACCCATAGACATTTATAAGACTCCACATCCTGTGTTTATACCTTATGCAAAAATTCCAGTTAAAATCAAATATATGCTTGATTATAATGAGACCTCCATAAATATCACTTCCCACCAGAAACTCCTCCATCTTTCTCTCTGTTCAGAAAAATAGAAATTTTACACATGAGAACTACAGAGGAGGTCATTTGTCTATACGGTAAAATAATCCAGTTTTTGCAGTTTTTGTAAGTAGGGTGAAGCTGCATGCACAACAATGCATAAAATATTCCCAAGAGAAATCTGAGCATCTCTTTTTACAGGAAGTAAAGTATTTTCCTCATGTCTGTTTGCTGTAAATCAGTACCCCTGCATGCACACATGTCTTGCACTTACATTCTGAACAATTCAGGAAGAACTTTCTAATTGTACACCAATGCAACACTTTCCCCCTTGTTTGAGTTATATAAGCAAACAGCTTCTCCTCTTCATTCAAGACTACAGCTATTGAAATCAAGAAAAATAGCAGCAGCTGAAAGTTTGAATTTAGCAAACAAGTCATTACTTAAATGAAAAATGAGCTTCCCACACTTGAACTCTACCACTGGATCAGCCATAGTCCACTTGAGCGTATGTAGCTACCGAAATCAGAGAGAAGACCCATGTGAATGGACTTATGCATGTACGTAAGCAGGGCTGAAACATCCCTGAAGTGTGTTTTTCTAGAGTTGCGGGTAGCTATGAGTATCACAACCCCGCTCTTTCTCATTGATATTTATATTTTAAGGAAAATGTGATTAAATTCATTACTATCTGGGAACATAAACAGAGCATTACTGCTGGTCTTCTTAAAGCAAAGGCAAGCCTAGATGAGATGCCTTTAATTAATTCCTTCCCCAGCTCCATTGCGACAGACTGGCCATACAGCAGATGTCCTATCCCCAAACTGCTGCCCTTGTGATGTTTTTCGTGGAAAGCCATCAGAAAGTACTGGCTGATTACTCCACAAAGTGCTATCTGTGATGCCATTTTACCTGACATTGGACAATGAATTCCTGTTTTCTAATGCATCTCTGCAGCCAATTTGTATCGAACATTTTGTTCTTTCATTTGTAAAAAGAGGGTAACAACATTTACTTGCAACATGTACTTACCTTTTCAGCCTTCCCTGCAGCTTAAATTACACTTAGTCAGAGAAGTGATCCAGAATGTATCTACTTCTGTTTTCAAAACACTGGGATGATGAAGGGATGATATCATCTTTGAGTATGTAAAAGTAGCATTGCCAAAGGACATTGGTTAACAGTGTCTACAAAGTTCCATAGAGATTGTTTGGGGGGTTTTTTGTCCCATGGAACTCTGCAGTGATCTTATTGCATGCATATCAGTACTTGGCAGTATTTTTTTCACATACCACTTGAAACTTCAAAAAATGGCCATGGGAATGATAGTATATGTGTTTTGATCACAAAGTCTTGCTCAGGGAAGTTTACTTGTGCACTCCTTGGTATGAGGAAAGCTTGGAGACGTAGGAGTGGCATTAGAGAAAGGAACACAGGGGCCGTGCAGACAGATGGACTTCTCCCAAAGGATGGCATGTTTGTGCAGGCAGGAGGGGAGGTTCTGGACTTGTGCTACTTACTAATTTCATGGTTTCTAGCGCAGACTTACAGAGCTAGTTATACCATCACCTCCAAGAACAGGTTATTTGGGTTATTAGTATTCTAGGCAACACGATGAAATCATGGTCAAGGAAATCATGCAAAAAACAGTCAAGTATTTCTCTAGTATCTTGCATTTTCTGTCTACAGATGTTTTTAAGATCATCACGCTTGGCTATATTGAAGGCAATTTGCAGCATCTCTTTCTGGTTTATGGACTCACTCAGTAACTTTCCCATTGCTATAAAAATACCACACTTTTCATTGGTACTGTATACACAAACCAGACACAAGAATCTCTGAAAATCTATCCATGTACACAGATGTTAAGCACAGAATAATTTGCTTTATTTGATTTGCCAGAGTCTAAACAGCCAAGATTTTTTTCAATTAAATATTTTAGAATTGCTCAGATAAAAGGAAGATAAGTAAAAGTTTAGGTTTTTTTTAAAAGCAACTCCCTAGAGTCAATTTCACAATTTAGAATTGATCATTCTTAAGAATTATACCAAATTGTTGCAAAATTACAAATAATGGGGTCTTTTTGCTTTATGTAGGACTGGTATATATTCTTACGTATCCGTTCTTTTAATGCAGAAAAATTCTGTAGCTGGAGTTCAAGAATTTTGCACAATTACCCGAATTCCTCAGAAATGCTAAACAAAAAGGGGAAACGTCAACCTTCCATGTTGTCAGACCAGATTATACTGTCAACTCCCTAAAAAGGACTTGGTATAATGGGAATCCAGACATACGAGCAAATTCAATCATGCTGTTGTACCCATAATGAAATAAGAAGTGATGACCTTTTTGGTTTTTCTGTCACCAAGATACTGTCAGCCTTTTAGACTTCTTTAAGCTCAAAGGCATAACTCACCTGTTCAGCAATATTCAGGAATTTAGCACAATATTTACATTCCTCTGTTAATAAATATTTTGGTGATTTCTTCCTAAAATTTCTTTAAAGGCATCTAGAAGGTGAGTAATTGAAATATATGTTTTGGGAAAAAGCAATACCAAAGTAACTAGCCTAGCTATTTCAGATATGACACTCTGGGAGGAGTGTTTCAGCAGCCGCTTAAGTCAATGGCTCACCTCCAGTTTGGTCTCCCCCAGAATGCCAAAGTGCAAATGTGGAGACTGTTCCCTCTTTATTTTCCCTAAGTCCCCAGGTGTTCGATGCAGTTAAAAACCTAAACTGAAGCACAACCATCCAAACGGGAAACGGGATTTTGGCTTTACAATGGGTTTACATTGGCCTTGGTGGCCTGATTCTGATCCTACTTAAGACATGAGATGATCTTCACTGAAACTCACAGCAAAACTTCCCTGTCTTCTATCAGTTCAGACCTCCGTTCGAGAGTGGTCTCTCTCATTTTAGTAGAGTTACACCAAAGTAGGGGAATATCAAAATTGGGATGTTCGCATCTGAAGTTATGCTTGATGGGCAAATGATGCTGAAGATGCATAAGTGTTGCATTCAAAAGTCTTCCTGAAAGTGGAAAAATACTTTTGGCCAGTTTAAATGCAGGCGAAAGCAAAGCAGTTGCATGGATTTGGTGATGTGCCACATTAGCTAGTGAATAATGCTGTTCCCCAGCTTTCAGAAACCACAGATGCTTCACTTTTTAGATACAAATAATACAGTGCCAGAGCACATTTTTGAAGGATATATTTTCTATCCAATGTCTGTCACATTTCATGCAGTGTGAAATCTGTGTAAACACTTGATATTCTCTATTGCTCACTGTATCTCTTCATGTTAGTACACTGCACATTCTGCATATGAAAGAGACTTTTTCCAGGAATTATGTATAGATTCCAGGATTAGTTAAACCATCTGTATATTAAATAGCCTTTATTTTATAACTTTGTTTATAAACAGTAAGTTTTATTATACCTACTTATATTTTTATTTATCTCTTAAATAAAATTGCAGTTACTTTATAGTGAAAAACTGAAACTGGCAAATATTGACGTTTCATAAAAAATTCCAGACCCCACCTTATGACAGAAATTCACCAAACCCCAAATTACTGTTACAGGTATTGTTACTAATTTCTACATCTGTACAGACCTAATCAAATAATCTGACATTGAACATCAGGAATATTATGAATAAAAAAGTAGCTTGAGCAAATAAAAGACCCAAGGACAAGAATAATCCTAATAAATAGATGTGAGCTTTTGTTAGAATGTCAGATTCTTGTAAAATATGCTGGGGAATTTTACTGGAAAATGTCAAGAAAAAAGTGTGCTTCCTAGTCATTAAATGATACAGAGAGTTAAGCAAAAAAAATTATAAATATGCTTGTTGGAGTCTTATAAAGATGGATACAATTATGTTAAAGAACAATCAGTGTTTATTAGTGACCACCAGAATTTTATTCAGTTAACTAGTTTGTTGTTCTTGTGTGGAGAGATTTTTTTCTGTTTGTTGGTTGGGTTTTTAATTTTCGCTGGTCCCAAATAGCTTGATCCTATTTGTATGGTGGTGACTGAGGTTATTGTAACAGATTTCTACTTATTTTAAGTAGGAGCTGAGCTGGAACTGAAAGTGTGCTTACTGATTGATTGCCTGTCTGCAGGCAGTGGACAGAATCTGTGTTTCTTTTCAAGTTCAGAAAGATTCACAAAACAAATTCAAGAGGCCTAATTTTTCCAATTAACACTGTAGAAGAAGGGTCTGTTTTTACTGAATTAATTAAAATACTGTCATGATCCAGTTTTGAACTTGGTAATTTAAAATTAATGTCAAATTCTGATCTTGGTTTTATTGGTGCAAATCTAAAAGCATTTCATTTATGTCCACAGAGTTGCTTTATTCAGAGAAGGTGAACCATAGGAACTAAAGGCAGAACAAATGCATCATTGGAAGGTACAGTCTAAATCGTATCTTTGATTCTAAATACTATATTCCACATCAGAATAACTGAGAACTGTGTTTCTTGTTTCCTCTAATTACTTCTGCTGTGTCTAACCATAGCATGTATTGCTCTAAATGGCAATTTTATACATGCCATGGACCTAATTCTAATATCACAGATACCTAAAATGGGACTGCAAAATCAGGCTCTGTGTGGAATTCAACACACCCAAAACAAAGATAAACCAAAAAAACATATAAAAAGCTCCAGCCTAAAGTCTAGTCTTACTTTAACCTAAACAATGCTATAGAACAAAACTTAAGATAAACTGCTCTTTCTTTTTATTAAATACAGTGGTTTTAATTCAGCCTGATGAAGAGATGCAGCTAGGCATCTCTTTAGAGGGAAATTAATTCAGTGCATGACAGCAATTTCTAGAATTCTGTGAAACAGATACAGGAAAAAATAGATATGGGAAAAAGTACTGCTAAAGGAAGCATGGGGAAAATCTGTATTAAAAATGTGCATAATGACTGATTGTGCATGAAAACAAAATATTTACTCAGTTTCAAATCTGGCTTTGTTTTGAAGTTGGGGTCAATTGCTTGAAATAATTTCCCTTTTACACATTACGTAAACTTTTACATTTAAAATAAGGAAAAAAACCTGCAATATTCATATATATTCATTATATTCAAGAATATAACTGCTAAGTTCAGTGAAAATCTCAGATTCCTTGTAACTGCTGATAGACCAGGTTTCATGCTGGACCAGTGATTTCTGTATTCAAGTCAAAATTCTCTGAAATGTTTTGGAGCCTTTGACACTACTGAGCAAGGCCAGTCAGATTTCTGGCTTCTTTTACTTAAAAGAAAACAGTAAAAAACCTGAAACATTAAAGTAATGGCTTGATGTTTCTCTGTACAATGCTAGCCTTGAATGTATAGAATTTATTCTGATATTGCACTAAACCAGTTCTGAGCAACTAAAGAAAGTTGCGGTTTATATTGCTCCTCCGTAATAAAAACCTGTTTTGTTACACAATCTGCTAAGTAGCTTTTATGCTGGCTGTT
>NC_082637.1:27134054-27149054 GCF_030936135.1 Gavia stellata | reverse complement strand
GAATGATATTTGTGAAGTTTAATTGCTAACTTAGCATCTCTGTCACACCTCCCAGCCCATTAGATGATGAAATCTCACCTGGTTAAACGGGAGAGCTCACTGGCCTCTGTGCCGCATGCCTGATTATACAGCGAAGCTGCTAATTTACCAAACCACCTTTACAGGGAGGACTTGATGGACACCACAAACTGTATTCATGCGGTAGCTAAGAGAAGGTGCCGTATTCCCCGAGCCGCCTCCCAGCTACCCGCAGAATGAGAAATGGAAAATTAGTGGAGATGTGTGCATGAAGGGAGCCGAGCAATTAGCAAGGAGCTGCCGCCGGCTCGGGAGAGAGGGGGTCGGGGCCAGGCGAGCAGGGACGCGGGCCGCCGGCGCTCCCCGCTGCCCGCCGCAAGCCGCGGGGCGCCGCTCCGCGCCCCGCTCCGCGCGGACCCGCGGCTGCCGCGCTGGCTCCGCGGGGCGCGGAGCGCCAAGCCCCCGCCGCGGGAGAGAGAGGGATCACGGCTCTCTCGCCTCTCTCCCTTCTAGGTTTTTTGGGTTATTTTTTCCTTGTTGTTTTGGGGGTTTTTTTGAGGCGCCCGGACCCCCTGTTTGGGGCGGGCTGCTCGTGGCCGCCCCCTCTCCCGGGTTTCTTTGCGTCCTTTATTTGGGGATGTGCCTGGCGATTGTTGTTGCTTGTGTTATTAATTGCACCCGGGCCTTTCCTTGCTCTTTGCGGGAGCGCGGTCTAAATTGGCTCTAATAAATATTAGCCGCTAGATTAGGCGAGGTGAAGCTGGCACGGCGCTCTATTTTCGACCTGTAGCCTCTGCAAAGCCGCCAGTTCTGCGCCAGATTAGCCCCATCCATCCAGTGTCAATGGTTGTCTTGTTGAGAAAATCAGTGAGTAAACACGGCTGACAGAGAGGGGTATCAGCTGATTACTCATACAAATAGACTGCAAACTCCACCAGGAGAAGCTGTTTCCAGAGATGGGTTTCTCGCACTGACAGGGCTGCTTCTCCCAGGATCCCGTGTCCTGCTGTTCCCACTTTGTCCTCCATCAATCACACAATTGTGTCCGGGATGTTTTATAGAGTCACTTAATATCCCTGCCTTCATCTCTATTCACTTAGAGAATGATCTGCCATAAGGGCTAAAGGCTTTTGCAGGTTGGGACCGGAGACAAACCCGGGCCACAATGGCTCTGGTGGAAAACAGCGATTCATGACAGCGCCTGGCTTTCTGATGCTAATGGCACCGCCACGGGGTATTACAATAGCGGCCAGGCAGTGATTTAAATGTACTCCTGCCATTATCCCGTGGTCCGGCGCATTAAATCACCCCTCGCGGATCAGATGCCAGTGGGCATGGGGGTAGGGAAGGGGGGAAACCGCTCCACAAGCCATCGCGGATCAGCCTGCGAGGGGTGAAAGGCGACTCGGGGAAGGAGATACCGAGCCGAGACACCCTTTGGAAACGGGCCGGGGCCGCAGCGCGTTTGTGAAGTGGTGCCCCCTCCCCCGGGGTGCGGGAACAGCGCCGCAGCATCACCCAGAGGGATCAAACTTTGGACGGGGTCGTCCAAATCTCATCCCCCGCCTCGCAGGGCAGCTCCCTCCAAACCTGCAGGCCGACCGGCAGCAAAACTGTATGTTAATTACGAATTTTAAAGACAGACGAAAGACTTACAAGGTATCACTGTTTAAGTGCCTCATCTACAAATTAGATTGCTACACAATTAATCAGAAAGTTAATTAATGAGCAAGTTACTAATTAGGACATTTAAAACCAGTGTTTATAGTGTCTTAGTTAAAAAAAAACCCTACGTAGCTAATTGGCCTATACACTGATTTCATAACTCATAGCCAAGGTTACAATACTGCAGATGTATTATTATGTACAAACTGTAATTATGTCACTATTTTATTACGCGCATCTTACCTGAATCAATTTTATTAGCATTTTTAACATTGAAAATTCCTTATTACAAAGAGGCTAGAGGCAGGACACCGCGCATACAGCCGTGGCTTGCCTTCCGACGGTGCGAGGGACGTGGGTGAGGCGTTTTAGGAGAGACGGAGAAGTGTTTAAAAGTGGGCACGTACGCGCCGCGGCTTGGCGGGAGGAGGACCAGGGGGGACGGGTTCTCCCCCGTGTCATTACGGGAGCGGTGCTGGGAGGCAGGGTGCGGTGCGGGTGCGGGTGCGGGAGCGGGTGCGGGAGCGGGCAGGGAGCGGGCAGGGAGGCCGGCACCGCGCCCAGGCGGGCGGGAGGCGTGGAGCCCGCTCCGCCCGCATCCGCGGCCGCGCCCACGGCTCGGGTGGGGGCAGCTCTCCTTCCAGCATCCCCCTTGCCTTCTCTTGCCCGGGAAAGGTCACTCGCCGCCTGTCCTGAAGCTGGGAAGCACCGAGAAAATGCGGGCTCCGGGAGGGGTCCCTGTCCTCGGCTCACCCCGCGGTAGCCTGGCCTGGCCGGGGGCAGGTGCGAGCCCTTCCTCCCGGTGAGCGCCCCCGGCCCGCCCCCGGCAGCCGCCCGCCCGCCGCAGGGCCGGGCAGGGGCCACCCGGCCCCCGCGTCCCCCCGCGGCGAGTCCCGGCGGCGCGGCCGGGCTCGGGGTCAGGGCCTCGGGCACTGCCCGCAGCCTCTCTCCGGCGGCTGCGTGGGGCCGCGCCAACGCGCAAAACTACTCTTTGTAATCTCCTTTTCAACAGTGAGGAGTACATATAGGTAATTTTAATGAAGAGGTTCCTGTACCACATTATTAGCAATAAATCTACACCATTCTTTGTTGGTTAAAATCATTATCATCATCATCGGTATCATTACTGAACTCATTATTCTTGTGTTACTATCAGAGTAGATTTATGATAACACCCACCATCACGCCTGAGTTAAAGAAGGTGTAAAGGTTTGATTAATAGCTGCTTTCACGTTTTAATACTCGACATTTTCTCTCTCTCTTTTTTTTTTTTTAATAAATAAGGGGCATGATAATTACAGGAAGTAATTACTGCTTTTGTTATAAAGTGTCTGATTAGGCACACAGGCACTTTTCCTCAAGTAAAATATAAATAAATAAATAACCTGGTGGACACAATAAGTTCTTGTAACGACGCAGTAAGGCAGACTTTGAGAACAGCTAAGGTTTTGCTCAATCACGGCAGCGTTTTAGATTAATAAGCGTTAACAGAAAGAAATACTCCCCCCCCCCCCCAAGAAAAAAAAAAAACAAAACTCTTGTTTGCGGGGGAGAAAACGACGGTGGGAGCTGGAGCGAAAGACACAACGAGGATGTCGAGAAAAAAAAAAAAACTAATGGAAAGGAAAAACCTGAAAGACAACCGCTCCGCGCCTCGGGCTTGGTGTGTGATTTTGCACGGGATGGATAGGCTGGATGCTTGCGTGCTACAAGGGTGTAATGGCACTGCCTCCCCAGCTCCGGTTCGCCTTCCCCGGGGCGGGCGGCGGCGCGGTGGGACCGGCCCCGGCCCCGGCCCCGGCGGGCGGGAGCACCGCACTCGCTCTCCCTGAAAGGTTACACGGCGCTCTGCCTCGCTTTGTCTTCCCCGTGCCCTTTCCTGGCAAAAATGGAGACATCACATCCTTGCCCAGCCCCGGCTCAGTATTTATGAAGGTTTTCTGACAAATAGGCAGGCTGGCCACGCATGGGTGACTGCCTTCATTCCGCACTTGGCTTGTTTACATAGGACCAGCACCATTTCCACGGATTAAACAAATCACAGCGAGAAGGAGACATTTATAATCCGCCAACGAGGCCACAGGCAGTTAAAAAATGTGTGCGTGTGTGTGTGTATGCTGTGAGAAAGAAAAATAAATGTTCATGTCCAGGGAGCTGACCTTCTTCTTGGAGGGTAACTCAAGGGGTATAGATATAAATACAGGTTGTATATAATGTCTTACACGCAAGCCCAAAGTACGTATTTAATAATTATCTGTTATACCCCGTTATTGTGCACAAATGCATAGCATTAGTTTGCATCTTACTCCGTCCTTTCACCCGAAGCCCCCCCGAGCTCCCAGAAGCGGCTATATAATCCTCCGGCTACACACAAAGCGATGCGCACACCGCCGCGCACGGGGCTTCGCTCTGCCGCCGGCTCGGACGGCGGAGCCGGCGCCCGGCGCCCACGCGTGCTCGGGGGCACACACGTGGGAAGCAAGCAGGAGGGCGAGCCTCGCTCCGAAAGGCACAGCCCGCTCCCCACGGCGGGTTGCGGGGGGGCACAGCCCTGGGTGGGGGGTGCCCGGCGACCGGCGCCTTGCGGGGAGGGCCCCGAGCTCGCCCCGGCCCCGGCGAGCGGCTCCCGCGGGCTGTGCCCGCCGCGGGGCAGGGGGTGGTGGTGGGCACCCCTGCGGGCACGGCCGGGCCGCGCCGGGCTCACCCCTCTCCTCGTCCTTCACCCGGAAGCGTTAGCTTAAAAAAAAAAAAAAAAAAAAGGAAAAAGAAAAAGAAAAAGGGGGGAAAAAAGGGAGGAATGAAACGGTGTAGGAGCCGAAGGTATTTTTCAAAGTAAGAGCGTGCATTTTACGATCCCTCTCCCTCCATCTGCAGGAAGAGTGATGGTGCGGGGGAAGAAGCTATAACTGGAAATGTTGCCCTTTATCTTCTGTCAGCTCTCAGGACACTTGGCTGCTGCTGCTTCTCCGGCTGCTGCTGGGGTTTTTATGACACATGTCACCCACCTCGGGCAGCCGGAGCAGGAGAAGGAAATTCCCTACAAAATAGCGATGGTTTCGAAAAAAAGGATCGCAACAAAATATTGAATAAATTCCCTTTTAATTTATTTGATCATTCCACATTACGGGGCTATGAATTGCTCAAATTTGATAACAAGTACTCAATTCAACTCATTATGTAAGTTAAATTAGACTTCGATAAAATTTCAGTGGCGCGCAGTGGTTTCTAGAATGAAATGTAATTTGTGCAAGAATTTGTTGTATCTGTCACAAATATTTCCAATTAGCGACCGTAATTATTTGATAGTTTCTGCAATTATGGCTTAAACGGGTGAATTTGGGACTGTGGAGGACCCTAATTGGCCTAAATTTGATATTTTGCATATTTGCATAATGAGGAAATTGGTAGAAAATTGTGTTCATTCATTTGTGAAAAATCCTATGAATTTTATGAATTTGAAAGCTCTGTTTGTGCAGACTGTGACTTTGCTTGCTGATCCCTGAGGAGCTGACGCTGAATGCCTGAATGGGCAGCGCGCCAAGTTCTCCACCCGGAGGAGAAGCGGGGGAGGGAAGGGAAGGAAGGGGAAAGGGGAGGGAGGGAGGGATGGAGGGGTGACGGGGGGCGGCCGGCCGGCAGGAGCCGGGAGCCCCGGGCGCCCGAGCGCCCAGCGCCGCGCCCGGGGCCGCCCCGTCACCTCTCCCAGGTTGCCCGGGGAAAGGGGTAATCGCGGGGAGGGGGCACGGGACTGGGATGCTGATAAGTGTGCGCTTGGTTAAATTAAATTGCCAAAGCTTCTCCTTTCAGTAAAAGTGTTTGATCTATTGCGCTGTCAATTTAAAGTGTTTAAAGAGAAGCAAAAGCATAGATTTTAAGATGCTGGCCCAGCACCCATTCATCATGCATCAGGGACTTTAAGCCCCGTGTTTTGCGGTAGTTAACATCTCAACTCTCTGACACGGGAGTCCAGACAGGGAGCGGCCGCGCAGCCGGAGCCGGCGGGGCGAAGCGGGGCGGGAGCGGGGCGGGAGCCCCCCGCCGCTGGCCCACACCGCCCCGGCACCCCGCGGCGCCTGTGCCCCTCCCCGGTCGGTGCCCGGCCGTGTGGGCGCCGGGAAGCAGGATTTCGTGGTGGAAGGGAAGAGAGAAACAGCCTTGCTAGCAGGAGGGGATGGCGACAGGACATCCTCGCTTTGGCGTCCTCCTGGACCACCACCGGGGAGAGGCGGTGCGCTGCGTGATAGCGGTGGGAGAAGCCCTTCTTCCCGCTGCCTTCTTTTCCTTTCCTTTCGGCAAGGCTTTAGGAAGGTCCCGAAGGTCACCCTACGGAAGGCTGCCCTCCCTCTCCCCGGCTAGGGAAACCCCTGGTTTCCAGACCCTGGGCTGCCCGGGCTGAGGAAAGCTGCCGAGGCTGAAGTGGGGATGTAATATATTCCCTTGAAGAGTTTTACACACTCCAGCTCTCGACTGTAACTTCGGTTGGTTAGCACTTTCCCCATCAACATGGACGTGTATAATGTGAAGATGTAACAGACTCTAAATGCTTAAGTGCTTTGTTTCACAGCATATTTTCAGTAAAGGTCAAAATAAATTCATCTCCCTTCACGGAGCATTTGTGTTTGGCTTCCCGAGCCATGTGCACAGGGCTTGGGGTGGAATCGCCATCAAATAATAAAATGCACCTGTGGGTGGACATGGGAACCAGCTTCCCACAGCCTTGTTCGGTGACGGGCTGAAGATGATGCCACCTACGTCACACATCTCTATTTGACATCTGTTTGACGTCACTCTTTGATCAAACCACTGAACTATTCCATGCCTCCACTTCGTTGGTGCTTGTGAGGGTGGAGGATGGTGTGTGTGTGTGTAAGAGTCCTGATTTGGAATGAACTGGGAATTTAATGATCATGAAGGTGAGCGGGCTAAAGGGTTGAAGCTCTGAGTTTAAGTATTTTCTATAGTGATAGATTCACCCCACTCAAGACCCTTTTGAGGACACCTTCTGTGCTGAGCCCTGTAGATACAGGCTGTGCTGGGCTGATATACCTTGATCTACTGCGGATATTCTGGCATCCCAAGCCATATCATAGACTTAGAGTTCAACTTGTTTTCCCTTCCTCCAGATTTCATTCAGCCCTTTCATCCACTCCCTTGGCGTTCCTTCCTCTTTTCACTTTTGCTTCATAGTTCTTCCACTTTCTTCCTTCCTCACCACCACCCCATGTTTTATTCTTCTCCAGAAATGTCCCTTTTCCTGTGAAAAAATCATGTACATTTTCTGGCTGGACCAATGTTGCTTGAAGATCAAGTAACAAATCCACCTGACTCCCAGAGGGCAGAATAGATGTACCAGCAAGGTTCTTCAGATAAACAGGAAACTGTGGACGGATTACTAACTTTACCCACAGGCAAACCAGCTGATATCAAAGTCCTGAACCTATGCTGTGTTTGCACCCAAGACCCAGTCAGTTTTGCATAAATGAAGAAAAAGATGAGACCTCAAGAGTGATGCTGGTTGCAGGATGCATTAAGCACACATAAGGCTTTAACCAGGTTTGTTGTCCTTCTGGCGGGCATGGGTATTACTTTCCTTTGAAACAGTATTTGAAAGGATCTCATTACATGTATCTCCAATTAACTCTCTAGGAAATGCATTTCTTAAAATAAATCCTTAGATACCACAGGTGCCCTGGGCGTCAGGGTGAGCTTTGGGGCAGTGCTGCCCCGGTGACCCTGGGATGCTAAAGATTGATTTGGATCTTCTCAGCTTTTGCCTCAACACAACTCTTCAAGCATCTACAGTTTTCTGGGTTTAGCATATGTAATGGTTGCAATGGTTCATATGTGAAAAGCTGACCCCCCACAGCACACATGGCCAGCTACATTTCTATGTCCTTGCTGGCGCAGGCCCCCAGCTTTCAGAAAGCCTCTTCCAGAATAGTGGAGAGAAGCCTGTAAAACAGTATGTAAAAAGAAACTAAAAAAAAAAAAGCCCTGTTTCAGTTACAGCTGGGGAAGAGAGTCTAAAATCTGCAAAAGGTACTTCCTCTTCCACGACATTTTTATTTCTAAGCTTTTAAAATATCATCATGTAGCTGCTGTATCATCTTCTGTTATTTATGTAACCACAGTTCTAGGGAACTGTTAACAAGTAAACTCTTGCGTGGATTATCAAGCAGGTAAAGCTCATAGGAGCGATATAAATGTTCAGGAGTAAGTGTTACGCTGCTGAAATTCACCATCTAAAGTTACAATCTTGTTCATCTCAAACAATAGGGGAAAGTGAACCTCACGTATACATGTATACAGCCATTTGGCACTCAAACTTGAGAGATGTTGCCAGATTTATTTTTGCTCTGATGCTACCCCTCAGGGCTAACCTGGGCTATAGGGATGTGCGTGGAAGCAGGAACAGGGTGCGATGTGGAGTTGTGCAACACAGGCACACTGGTACAGCAGAGTCTCCCCTGAAGGCATTCTTCAACTAGGAGTCAAGTTTGGAAACAGTATGGGAGACACAAAAAGGAAGAAAAGCCTTTCCCTCATGGTTTGAACAGATTGCTTATTTAAACACTCCATATTATTTCTCATAGAAAAACTTGGTGTGCTTTGGTAGTACTGAACTACTGGTGCAAGCGGGAAGGTGAGTACTAAACACACTTGCAGGATTAGATCCCTAGCAGACAGCTACCATATAACGTGATCATAACACTTGAATTTTAACAAAGATTAAGACAAAGCAAATAAACAAACAGGCCAAGAAACAATCAACTGTTCTTTAGCTGAAAGAAAGCAACCCCTCCAACGAGTTTTCTCTTCCACCTCATCACCATAAAGCTGCAATTAAAAAGAGCAAAAGTATTATGAATGGCACAGGCATCAAGCCCAACATTCATACTTCATCAAATCCACATTATGAAGCCAGTAACAAATATCTGAAAGAAAAGTCCCCTTTGAGTTGATACACACTTCATCTGTGTAAGAAGCTATTTCTTCAGCGCTATGAAGTGCCGTTTCTTGTGATACCAAAATTGAAGCTGAACTGCATTTCTAAGTTAAAACAAGCATTCCACATCTCTGTCATGGGTAAAAAATACAGTGTGTCTCCTTCAAACTAGATATCTTACTCTTGTATGCAAATGTATTTTTATCCGAGATTTCAACATAGATCTGTTAAAACTAATAAAAATAGGTACAATAAGAAAATGAGCACCCACATCAAGTCTCTTCTGTCCATACTCTTCCTAATCAGAAAGCCACAAAGGTGCTTTCCATGTCCATCTAGTTAGAACTTGCTGAAATTTTGTATGATGCTCACAACTGAAGATGCACACACACATTTTAAATATTAACGACCACATTCCCAGCTATTGTCTATAAACTCTTCCAAAATGTTTACAAACTCCTATTGTCATCAGTGAGCTTGAGGTTGCCTTCAGTTGTGTGATTGTTTCAAAAATGCCATGTGACATGTGTTAGTCTTAGAGTGACTGAAGTTATGAAATACAGCACCATTCAAAACCATGGCTTCCCATACAATTTCTCTCCATCGCTGAAGAAAACAGGGAAACTCCATCTCCCCATTTCCACTGTGAACAGTGGAAATGACTTGGCCACAAGGACAAGTCTTCCTGGGCATCTCTGAAAAAGTTACTGTGCAGCAATATCTGCTGAAGGATAAACTTTCGCTAAAACAAAATTCTGAAAAACAATGATCACCAGGTATAAGTATTTATTTTCAGTAAGCATATGCTGCATCTGATTAAATCAACAAATGGGGTAGAAGAAGATGGGGATAGGTAAATGAAGGTCTTGGAAACTAAAAGGAGGCTGGGGTTTGAATAGAAGAGGACAGAAAACTCTAAAAGAAGCCAGACAAACTGATGGAGTGAGGGATGAAGCAAACTGGTGGAGATAGTAGCTATTTTGCACCATCGTGCAAAATTCATCCAAATTTCATTTGATGGACCAGTATGTTGCAGCACTTTTGTGCTGCTCAAAGTGGCTCAACGCAACCACATGAAGGGGTGAATCTGGCTACAATATTTAGGTTGGACATGCCATATCTTCAAATCAGAAAAAATACACAGCAATGTTTTCTCTTGAATTTTCTCCTCAGTGTCCAGGTAGCACATTTGTAATAATCTCCTCCACCACACACATAGGCATACTTCACCCCAGCTGTGAAAAATTATGCTAAACTTCAGCTGTAGATAAGTTTATCTATTTGTAGGGAATGTGATTGATGCTGTAACTGTCAGAAGAACATGTTTGTGAAAACTCTGGTAGTTCAAAATCAGGTTGAAATTGAGACAAAAATATAAGGCTAAATATATTAAACCTTGAAAATGCATTTACAACATTCACTTATTTACTTTGCCCTTTCCTGTGCTGGAAGAAAAGAAGAAAAATATTCAACATGCCTTCAAAAAACCCACTTAACATCACAATACCTTTGTGTGGGGTCACAGTAAGATAAAATATAATTATCATTGGCAATTCCAGTTCTCATTCAGTGACGTATTTCCCTCTCAAGTTTTGCCAGATAACCATTGTATTTACAATCCTCAGACTCTATTCTTTCTGCTATTTAATAATACTGAACATTTTTTACGTCTTACCAACAGTCCTAAAGATAAACATCACCAATCTCAATTCTATAAATAGTGGAACTGGAATAAACTTCAGTAAGAATATCTTGCAAATGCATGATGGGCTCAGGGAGACTTTACAGCCTCTGGGTCGTCTTGCCACCTGTCTGCAGCTTGTTTGAAAGGATCTTGTTAATGCCTGCCAAAGGACATATCTCTGAGTAAGCCTTGGCCCCTGTGAGCACCCCAGGCATTACCCAAGACATCTTCACTGGATGTGCCTTGTGAGCTTAAAGAGGATGATCTGGAGGACTCTACAACCCTCACCGACTTAGGAGTGCCAAGAGCCTCCAGAAGTGGGGAAGGAATGGACAAGCCTTCACCAAGTTGCAACAGTCCAGTTGTAGGCTTGTAACATGGGGATCTATGTCTGCAGAAAGAAATCTCCTGTAGCAGGTGTTAGCCAGGAACAAGCTCAGGAAGATGTGAGACACTTTAAGATGTACAAGTCATTTGGAACTGGTCACAGAAGGCAGAATGATTATTTTTTTAAAGCCACAAGCACCCCTTTGAATGCATCCATCCAGGAGCTGTATTTGCCAGTCTTGCTCATCCCAAAGAAATTAGATCTGTCTGACCATACCCCAGGAGTAAGTACCATGCATATGGGTGTCCCCCACATTTGCTCTCTAACCTTTCTCCGGACTGCCATGGGTAGCAGTGTATGGGAAACAGCTGTAGTTCCAGAGATTTCCCATCTTACTGTTCTTAACACCCAAAAAGAGTTCTGTTGGATATAGAATTATAGAATTGTTTAGGTTGGAAAACACCTTTAAGATCATCAAGTCCAAGCGTTAACCTAACACTGCTAAGTCCACCACTAAACCATGTCCCTAAACACCTCATCCACACATCTTTTAAATACTTCCAGGGATATAGAATCATGGAATCAAAAGAGAAGCAAAAGAAAGTAAGAGATGGTTGTTCAACTTTGCATTTTAGGGGAAGAGAGAATAAGGGCACTTGGCTGTATTTTCCACTCAGCTCCCTCTGAGTCTTATCTTGGTTGCCAACGAGGTGGACCCCGCAACATCCCAGTGGATGGGGGACTGTGGAGAGCACATGTCTCCCCACACCCCGGCAGTGCAGGCTGCTTGCATAGGAAGTTAGAACAAGGCAAGCAATACCTGGGCTGGCTGTCCAGAGCTGTGCACCAGGGGGTTGGAGTGCATGTCCCTTGATTTCCAGTATCACGTCTGGGCAATATATTGTCTTTGTGCATTTAACATAGAAAATAAAAGGTGGTGCAGGAACAAAGGAGTATTTTCCTCACTGAAGTTTTTGGCCACAAACGTTTGTATATACGATCAATTGGCCTAAATGCACGCTCTCACTCGGCTTCTTCTCCAGACGCCTAAGTGGTGGCAGCTCCACCCACCTTCATTTGCGCTCCATGTGGCTCCTTCCCTGCAAGGAAATTAACGGAAACTGCTTGATGCTCAGCATTTATGAAAAATCAGGCATAACTGTGGACACTGCAGCCGAACTTTATTAGACTATTATTTTAAACGTATTAGTGCTGGATTTTATTCAGATTTATTAGCATGATGACAAAAATATCTGCGGTATGGAAAAAAAAAAAAAGAGCTCCATCACTCAATTGGCTTGATTCATTTTCCTGTAGTATCTCTTGCAGTCCATCTGCTGAAAGGTGAAGCCAAAATGTTTTAGAATTATGTTTTCATAGGGAATTCTCTGTTAATTAGTTATCGCTCTCTGCCATGTGTAGCAACTGATGAAATCAGCTACTGTAATTTCATGAAAGGCGATGTTGGACTGTTTGTTTGTATCAGCATGAACACTTTCTTACATACAGCACTCTAGTGGAACAAAAGTGGTCCAAATAACATTTTATTTTAATATAATGAGAACACACAGCTACTATAGCATCACAATTTCTTATTTCCTTGTGTCTAAAAATGTGGTCTTAGGCTAAATGCAGCAGAAAGATTTTATGGACTCAGATTCATTTTTACATATGTTTTTTATGCATTTTTACAGAGTAGAGCTTAGCTCACTAAAGTTACTGTTAAGATTTATTTATTTTTCTAGAATAAAATAGTCTGCTCTGCAGTTGTATTTAATAGGCCAAAAGTACATATCTTCTAGTGTCATTTGCTGCTTGCAGTTCATTTAATGAGGACATGGCACTACCACGCTGTGGAAAAGTGTGTTTTGTAATTGCAAATGAAGTATTTCAACCTTTTTACCTTTTAATACCACAGAATACCCTGGGTAGCTAAAGACTGGCTTGTTTCCAGGGAGCTTTATTATAGAGAAAAAACATGGAATACTATTTTCTATACTTTTCATGTTTTTATTTTTTTTTTTCTTGCAAATAATACCCTGTCCTTAGGTAGTGCTTTCCACCCACAGGTCACAGTGTGAGTCCTAAGTGGCTGCTTCATTGGCTTCCTTTTCTACCATGGATAACATCCAAAATGGAAGCAGGAATAAGCTGTGGGTGAGGAGTCCACACCTACTGACTGCCAGTAATCTGCACTAACCGCAGGATATCTAACCACTGCCTTCCCCTAGAGCAAGATCTTCTCCCCCCATGCTTTGCTAATATCACTGGAATGAGGAAAATGCGCCACTGGTTGAGATTAAGCTGTCACTGAAAGTCGTAAGCTTGGCATAGGAGAAGCAAGAGGATGAATCAAAAGACTAACAACTTGAAGGCGCTTGTAAAAGCAGCATTAGGAATATCGCTGTCTCTGTATTTGGCTTCTCACTTAGGGAAAAGGTGAAATAAAGGCCTCATCAAACAACATGCTTTTCCCAGACTAGAGAGAGAACATGAGAGGTTCTTACTTCTCTTACTGCCTCCTGGGGAGATAAAAGGTAACAAGCTGATACTACCTCTAAGATCCTTAACTTGTTGGTTTTAATGACTCTGTTCTGCAGCCTGTCATGTGAAGAAGCCCTCACTCGGCCAATATATCCTCCTAGGTCTACTGATGAACACATATGATGAAAAATTGGTTATATCAGAACAGGAATCAACTGTATTATATCGAAAACAACAGGCTAATGGTGAATAGCACAATTTGTGCAACTAGTGATTACTTGCTTTGGAAAGAAAAGGTATTAGAGCTTCAAGATAAAAGGGATCTAAATATACCACTTTCATTGCTTTCTAGATGGCCTCTGTAAATCTTTACAAAGATGGACTTAGAATGGTAGATTAATTAAAAAAATAATTTCAAACCATGTGGGCAACATTTCAAATAGTGTTTCAAGTTGGTATGAGATGTGTGCAAGAAAAAGTGAAATTAAATGTAGTATGTCACCTCAAGTTGATAGAGAAAACACTGACTTTGGCATCTGACAGGGGTGGCATTTGACAGTCTTCATTTAGCATGTCCAAAACCAGCAGCAAGGCCCACATGATGAAGAAAATTTCTCAGTGTTTCTCAGAGGAAAATGGTAGGACTTAATAAAATCCCAACAGCATGGAACACATTGACACAGGAATGGAGAAGTCAGGAGCATGAAGAAACACAGGTCAGCAGGATGGGAGCTTTAAAAATAGGTCCTCTTAATATTTTAGGAGCCTTTGCCTTTCTGTATTTTATTTTAAGATACCTAGTGTCCTGGTCTGGTGTGAGTTACCTTGTACAAACCCAAACTCCCTGTCTGGGGCTGTAAATCACAGAGATAAAAAAACTTCTGGCACAATGTATGTGAATTAGAAATCTAATTAGCTGATATATGTACGTGTGCAGAATCAGCGAGGCAGACTTCCTAAAGAAGTCATTTTAATTATGGGCTTCTGCAACACTCCGGGTGTCGAACAGCAGCTGAGATAACGGAGATGTGCAAGGCAATCTATAGTGATTATATTGGGCTTGTCCTCTCACATTTCTCCTTTTTCCTCTCTCTTCATGTATACAGAAGATATTTTTGCCTGATTTCACCTTAGAATTATCGGAAGACTCACAACTGTTTTTTCTGCCATTGCTGGATGACTTGTTTTGGAGTCTGTCTCTAGCAAGACATAATATCGTGAGTCCTTGGATGTTAACCAGAAGGATAGCATCAAATAAACCTTGCCTTGCTAAAATATGTCACTGCAGTTAAATGTGAGCAAGTGCAAACAGTAAGCAGTTACAAAAAAAGAAATGTTCAACCCTGATGTTTGTAAGTTGCTAAACTGCACTCGTCCCATTTTGTGACTTTATTCTTTCACTCGTTCTTAGTGTTTGTGTAAGGTAAGACCTGGATCTCTAAAGCAAGGAAGGAGAAGAACATATTCTTTTAAAAAGAAAATATGTTTCCAGACTTCTTTAAATGTCAAGAAGAAACAAACTAAAGGCATGAATCGAATATTTTCTCCATTCACGAAGTTCCCTTCAGGTTGTCCCTCTATAGTGACAGGGTTATGCTGTGCTTTTTGAGACTTATGTCCTGCTTCTGAAAAGCAGAGCTATGTAGATCTGTTGAATTTAGTTTCTTGTACTGGTCACAGACCACCCACTAACAGGTCATAGTTTTCTCTGAGTTATTCAGTAAATAGTTATCTGAGACCATGTTGGTAGAGCTTTTTTAAGAGCTACCTGGTTGAGTGCGATTAGTCTGTGAATATTTGCTATTGATACTGTGTTGTGTACCTATGATGGATTTAACGAGTTGCACTGGGCTGATTTTGCTTTCTGATTGGATG
>NC_082637.1:27004054-27129054 GCF_030936135.1 Gavia stellata | reverse complement strand
CATGTGGTTAACTTTAAAAGTGGGAATGATCCACTGAAAACTGATGGAAACACCACATCAGGAGAGTTAGGGTTAAGTGCTTTCATGGGTGAGAACCATAAACCAGCAATAGTTCTCTTGCTCCAGCCTGGTGGTTTCTATACATCCACTGATCAGATTAATTAGTTATTTAGTACTCTTTCTGGCATACCTGGTTCTGGATACGGGGTGCATCATGGAAGAGTCTTACCATCCACGTAAAGAGCGAGAATTTGTCAGATGCTGTTTTTTCACACCTTATTTTGTGAGTATATATTTAAAGCATAATAGACTCGAGGATGGCTGGAATTCTGCTTAAATCCAACAATTTCACTAAGGTGACTGGTTTTAATATTCACAAGCTTATTTTGCCTCTACAGTTTTCAAGTAGTTTTAGATTGTCATGCTATTCAGAATGCTTTTTTGCATGCTCTGGTGTTTCTGTTATTTGGATTAAAAAATATTTAAGCTATGCATATAACAATGGTGCTCCTAGGCAGAGAGGTGGAATAAGAGCCCTGAATACTGGTAGCAGGCCTACAAATCCTCAACTGTATAGCTTAAGTGACTGTATGCTGCTTAGCCATCACACCACGTAAGTGAATAATTGGCATCAGAAGAGTTTTCTGTTGGAAGCTGCCCATCTCCATCACTGATGTGGGCTCCAGCACAAAAACAAAATTTCAGGGGGGAGGCAGAGAAGCAGGGGTTGAAAGAGCCAGTAGAAAATGAGAAAGCCTAATAATAACAGAAAGGAAACTACAAAACGCTGTTCATCACTTTTATAATAAAATATAAACAAGCATATTGATTTTAAAACCCCACTGTTGCGGTCTTTTGTAAATTGAGACAATTGCACTGTTTTGCATTAAAGGATGTTAGCCGTTCAAAAGAGCAAGTATGGTCTTATGCAACTAATATCTGCTAAAATGTACCTGACTGCATTGGAAATGTTGCAGTAGATTGGTATAGCAGAGAATAATGAACCGCTGCACCCCATTGAAATGTAATTACACAGCACTCTTGTTCTTAAACCTATAAGGTGAAAGAAAGATGAATAGTGAAAGTAAAAATCGCTGACCCTTCAAAGTTTAATTTACGTTATGCATTCCCTCGCCCTTCTGATAGGTTTTAGAAAGGTCATAATTTAGGGTATTTTGCAGTTGATAAATGATCTGTATGTTTGTGTTCACACGCACCGATTGATTTGTTATAGCCAAAATATTGTTTCTATAACAACCTGCAGGTCCTTAACTAGGCAAACAGCAGATGAACAGGAATCCAAGTGGGAGGTGAAGCGAAATCCGATCCTCCTCAGAGGACAGGGAGCAGGAGGAGGAGGAGGAGGAGGAGGAAGAGGAGGAGAAGGAAGAAGAAGAGGGGGAGGAAGAGAATTTATGGGGATAGCGGAGGGTGTGGAAGTGAAGGGGGTGGCAGCAAGTTGCCTGGCTCTCTCCTCGCCCTTTGCTCCTGCTGGTTTCCCTCTCCTGAGGCTCCTCTGCTCTCCAGGGCCTTGTGTCTGCAGATGACAAAGTCTTTGCAACCCAGATTGCTCCCATGGTGCAAAGGACTGTTGGGGCAATTTTCCCGCCTTTCCAGCCTTGGATGAGGCTTCTGTTTCCGGGCCCAGTTGATGCATTATGCATCAGGGCTGCCGGCAACTGACAGCCCCTCAGCCAGCGTCTACTTGAAAAGCAATGGTGCTAATCAAAGTCGACACATTTGAATGTCCAGACACACACACAGAGAAATTTACTAATCAAAAAGTGTATTTCCTAGGGCTGTCTCCAGAGAAATCCGCAGGAAGAAATTGGAATAATTTATTAGCTTACAAGTTTTCGTTGACAGTTAGCCCAAGGCTATTTATCTCTGTAATAGAGAACGTCTCCAATGTGGCAAAATTGACCAAATCAAACAGCTTTGATCAGAAAATGAATCTGGCAAGGCTGTCTGTCTGTGGGTCTCAGGGGAAAGGTGGGAAACAAACAAAAAGATTTAACAAGTGGTCAATAGGAGAAAGAGAGAGAGAGAGTTTGCAGCCTGGAAAGTCAGAAGCCTGCAAAATCTTCACACGCAAACACTGAAATGAATTACTGGAGAAATAAATTATGTCTCACATCATAACATTTAACATTATGCTTGTGCATAATCGAAACTACGCAGCCCAATGTGATTCTTGCATTAAGGTGATGATAAATAACCGCAGAAGGGGGAAAACGGCTTAACTTCTCCTTGAAGGAAAACAAAATACAGAGGACTCCATATCTTCATGAGACCACTGGCACCTTCACTGCAATCTACACTTATTGTCCATTATTAATACCTGCTTTGCCACCAAGAGTCAGATATCTGATAGACTCAAGTACCTTGAAAGCCACCACAAAGGTCTCACCAAATTCAGTCTCAGGGGAACAGGGACATGTTTCAGCTGTTTCACTGCATAATTCAACCATGACTGTGACCATCTTCCTGTGGATCACCAAAGGCTTTTTAACTGTAAAATAATAAAAAATAAGAACTTTTAGGGATAAGATTGAAAGACAAACTTACGAGCACAGAACTTTGCTTTATGTAATAATCAAAACCTGCCTTCTCTTGGAAAGAAAATCTTTACCCGTCAAAGATCATCTGACAATACAGAATATGGAGTTCTGTTGCCACAGTACTTCTATTTTTATATTATTTAGTACTCTCTGTTTCTAGTCATCCATATGAAATATGGGATAACAATAGCTATGAGTGAAAAACCTCATTCTTGTTTGGAATGAAACTGCTTTGTGGTCTTTCAGTATAGATATTTCAGATGCCCATTACATTCTTATACCATATTCTCAATGCTACTGCCTCACAGAGAACAGAATGCGAAAGGACCATATGCTGATTCCCTTTTGCTAGGAATTACAGCATTTCTCTCCAGGTAGGAAATGGCATTATTTATTCAGATTCTTGTGCTACTGGCTTTAAGCAGGAAAAGGTAGAAATAATGTCTCCCCCTCCTAATAAATGTTTCTAAATTATGTGAAAGAAACAAAAGTGCAAGCCAATCTTAACTTAATAACAAAAGATCAGCAATTTTGTTTTGTTTATATTGGTGAATTGAATAAACAACCTGTGAACTGAAGCACTCAAACAAGTTGAGATTGAAAGCACTCTGGAAAGTAACCAGGCAGCCTAGTCAGATATCCAGCAGGAAACTGAAGGCGACAGGCTACCTTCTCACGTCTTTCCAGGCCATTTGATGGGACTGTAAGTCCTCACACCTGATCTATATTGTTACATATGCTTAGAGATATCAGTAGGGAATAGCCTGGGAATTTATTTATTTATCACTGTTTGAGGTGATAAATTCATCAGTATTTGAGGAGAAGAGAGAGGCTGGCCTCTGGAATGTTCATCAAATTGAATTTTGAATAGTTTTCTGTTGTTACATGAAATCTCCAACATGAGCTATTTTTGTAATTGGAAAAATGGAAACTCAAGTTATTGATAGTCTGAAGATGGCTGGCACCCATATAAGCTATGCTTTGATATCACTGGGCTGAACCATGAAGCCCTTCATGATTTCTTAGGCTCTTGGGAAGCAAGGGGAACTTTTGCCTTATTAAGAAATCGAGCATATTTTATATTTGCATTATAATATGTCCCTTTTGCAGACTAAATCAATATGAAAATGGCTTAATTAGAGTTTCTATGTAATATGTCAAAGTTCAGCATTTTCATTACCTGGCAGGATAAAAGGTAGGATGGTCTGAATGATAAAGCCAAAAAGACCATGTTTCCAATCCCACATCTTCTACTGGCTCACTGTTTTACACACAGTGAGTCTTTTAAATTTTCTAGGACCCAAGGAACATGAGAATCTGAACTGCTGAATTTTCACCATTGCAGCTGAAGTCAATATGGTCTTTAGACACTCAGCTTCTCCTGAGAGAACCAGGTCTTCTATCTCAAGATGTGCACCTTGAATTGGCAGATATTTTAAAAAGTATTTCCCTTTGCAGCTCTTCACCTGAATTTCCCTTTTTGTAAAACGGGATCATATATTTACTTGTACTTTAAATGGCTATGAGTGCTACACACAAAGACTATTATATGGGCCTTCACCCAGCCCCACCTGGAATACAAGAGTTTTTCCACTGGCTTTTGCGGAGTTTAAATCAAGACCTATAAGTGCTAAACATTATTTCAAAAGCTACATTCAAGATGGTGTAGATTTTCTCCATATACATGTGATAGGACAGAGATACATTCTAGAGCTGAATGCAATAACATTTTGATGATACACTATACAATGATGAACCTCAGTACTCTTCAAGATATTCTGAAAGCACCATAGCATATCAGCATCCTGGTAAAAGCTGGGGATGAGATTAATTGGATCAGCTGCAGATATCTGCCTCTGTTCTAGAGAAACAGGCACATTTTAGGTTTGAGTCATCATAAAGCAACAGTCTAAAGGAGGTTGGATGAATTGTAAAAAGAACCTATGTTGACTAGCAGTGATATAGGTATCCAAGGAGTAGATCTTGAAAGTTAAGCAAGTCCAACTGAGTGGGAATAGTTTATGATGGGATCAATCCAGAGTCTGCTGATGACAACTGTATTTGCTTCCATAGTTCCAGCGAGTAGCTAGTGTAAGACTGGTTGGAATGGGATCACACCTTTTATGGTCCAGTAGCGGGGTCCTGAAAGCTCTTTGAGGCATCCCTGGAAATGACACTAGAGACAAACACTGTCCAATAGTCTAGATAGATTGGAGCATTGGGCAATGATTAATGGGATGACATTTAACAAGTCCAAATGCCGGATTCTGCACCTAGGTTGGCGTAATGCCAGGCCCAAGTACAAATTAGGAGAAGAGCGGCTGGAGAGCAGCCCTGCAGAAAGGGATCTGTGGGTGCTGGTTGACAGCAGGCTCAGTATGAGTCAGCAGTGTGCCCTGGCAGCCAAGAAGGCAAATGAATACTGGGGTGCATCAAACACAGTATAACCAGCCGGTCAAAAGAGGTGATCATCCTGCTGTATTCAGCGTTGGTGTGGCCTCACCTTGAGTACTGTGTGCAGTTCTGGGCCCCACGATTTAAGAAGGATGTGAAGGTCCTTGAATGCATCCAGAGGAGGGCAAGAAGGCTGCTGAAGGGGCTGGAGGGCATGTCCTCTGAGGAGCGGCTGAGGAATTTGGGCTTGTCTAGTTTGGAGAAAAGGAGGCTGAGGGGCGACCTCACTGCTCTCTGCAGCTTCCTGGGGAGGGGAAGTGGAGAGGGAGGTGCTGATCTCTTCTCCCTGGTATCCAGTGATAGGATGTGTGGGAATGGTTCAAAGCTGCACCAGGGGAGGTTTGGACTGGACTTGAGGAAGCATTTCTTTACCAAGAGGGTGGTCAAACCCTGGAACAGGCTTCCTTCAGAGGTGGTGGATGCCCCAAGCCTGTCGGTGTTTAAGAGGCATTTGGACAATGCCCTTAATAACACGCTTTAACTTCTGGTCAGCCCTGAAGTGGTCAGGCAGTTGGACTAGATGGTAGTTGTAGGTCCCTTCCAACTGAAATATTGTATTCTACTCTGCTCTGCTCTGCTCTATTCTATTCTATATATACTGATACCTAAAACCATAAAACAGCTAGACTCTTGTAAGGGTTTCAGTTAAACTTCTGAGTGCAGTTTAAGATGCTAAAGATAATCTTTGCACCCCTGGATGGTGTGAGACTGCTCAAGAGAATACATATCACCACATACCCCAGTGAAAACTGTGTTGCAAGAGGATGCTACCATAAACAGGTTTTCCATTTCTGTACTCTTCCCTTTGCTAAATTTGCCATACCCTGTTCTGCAAAGGAGGAAAATTTATTATTAGAAGAAGAATTAGAAGTCTCTCCTGCCTACTGATTCTCATTTATGGTGGCCCTTCGGGCTATCTGCTGTCAGTCACAGATCAGACGTCACAGCTGGGACTTCTGAAGAGGAAATCCACCCTGCTTCCAAAGTGCTAACATTTTCTTTTGTAAAGCTGCCACATTATCTCACACCACCTAACATCTCATATTCTAACTTTTCCACCCTAAAAAGGCCACTGTGCCATTCCACTTCCTTGGAAGGTGAAAGCACAGCTTATTTCCCAACACACTTATACCAATTTTTTTTGTGTGTGCAAGCACAGGCAAGCCAAATGTAAACTATGGTACATTTGCACAGAATTGGCTTCCAAGTTATGCTGTGACCTTGAAGCCTTCAGGTAACGAGTCTTCACTTGTTTGCTCCTCTTTTTTTCTGGGTGAATATCATCACTGTCCACAACTCCCCTGACCCCCCAGAAATTTCTTTAAATGAAATTGCTGAAATGTTTTGCACTAGGGAGAAGAGAAACTGAAGAAAAATAAAGAGAGAGAGAGATATATATAAAAAGAAATAAGCTTCTCTGTGTAGACGTAGATAAGAAACTCTGGAATGGGGGAAGTAAGTTAAAGAAAACTTGCAGCTTTCTCTTTTTCTTTCTTTCAAATGATTTTTCTTCCAGAAACAACCTCTCTTATATAATCAAATTTGTAAGGATACTAGTAAATGGCACAGTACAAAAGCCTACACAGGAATAGAATATTTGTCTTCTGCCACTGCTGGCAGCTCTGCCCAACCCAAAGCTTACCTGGCGCGTTCCTCTGTGCTCCTGTGGTGGAAGTGGTATGGCCAGGAAAGCACTGTCAACTGCGATGTTTTTAACTTGCAGAAATCCATTGACTACATTTTCTTTCTTTTCGGAATAGAAATGCACATTGTCACATATCAGCCAAAATTTTCCCATTTTGTCTTTTATTTATGTTGGTGTGAATTATGCTAATGCTTTTTCTATTCCTTTCTGGGCTGAAGAAAAGGGAGCATTGTCTATGAGTGAAAGTGTCTTCTTCCTCTACATAAACAGTTGAATTTTTTTTAACCGGCCTATACAGAGCTTAGTGTTCCCTTTAGTTTGCAGATGAATGTTTTCTTGGCAATGTAGTCTTTGGATTTCTTTTCTTTTATTAATATTCTGCCCCCCCAAGATATTAATCTTCATCAGGATGTCCTTGGTGCTGTGTCTTAGGCTCTGGTGCACACCAGAAGTGTCTATGAAAACTCGAGCTAGGCAGTGCTAGATGATATTGGAAAGGGTAGGTGTTCTGTAACGTGCTGGGGTTAGTAGGGCTGCATACTGCCTTAATCTCATGTTTATTTTAGTTTACTTTGCTTTATTATTTTATTTTATTGTAGCTATTTCTAGAAAGGACTTGCCTAAGTTTGTACTGGTTTTGAGGAAAGACAATTTTGAATGACTATCGGTTTCTCTCATTCTGATTTTACACAGTGATATTATCTAGATAAATTGATAAGTTACGGCAAATGTCTTAATTTATGTTTTGATCTGATCCACCTAACACTGAAAGGCTTGTAGACAACATGTTCCCTTATTATTCTAAATGAAAAATGCTGTTCTAAAAAAAGCAACCCTAAAAATCTACCTCCCAACAAATTTTCTGATTTCTAGCAAGGGACTTTCAAATAGACTTTAGTCAAGACTGTTGTGATCAAATACTGTACCGCTCCCAAATTAGCTGTTGTAGCATCTGACCGGCAATGGCTAGGGTAATTCCATGCATCCAAATTAAACTACCAGTAACCTTGAAGAACCAAAATATTCCAGGACTGGGCCGCCAACCAGATTCTGGGAGTGCAGAGAAAGTTGTAATACTTTTCAGATGGCTCATAAGAGCAGACCTCTGTTCTGCAACCCCTTACAAAAAACACAACCTTTGCATTTATTAGCCATAATTCTTTATCAGGTCATGCAGCAAGGCCAAGTTGTCCTGATGAGTTAAGCACATCGACAGAGAAAACATGCATGTAACACATTTTGATACTTGTTCATGTAAGTTACACCATGCCAGAGTGATACTGTGGTAGCCTGGGAACAGGGAGAGAAGGTTTCTGAGGGATAGTTTTATGGTGACTTGTAAGTTAGTACAGACGTACGACAGACTTTATGGACCTGTGGGACTTTGGAAACTCTTCTTTCTTGCAGGGGTCTGAGCTGCTTTCCCTCACTGAATACCTCTTTCTGTCTCTTCCTTGTCATAGAGTCCTAAGCAAGGATTCAGACGTTTTTGAAAACACTAAACTGAAGTGTCGGACTCCCTGTGCATCTCTAGGTTTTCCCAACTGAAAACCCTTGAGGTCCAAATTTCCTTCCCTTCACACTTCAGTAGAGCATTAGTCTAACCTGCTTTTGGGTGTGATATAAGACACAGACCCTGTGTAGGCTCTTGTCCTTCACAGAAGAACACAGTAGAGAACAAATTAGGGCAAACCATTTTGAATCCAATGGCACAGCCAATCCCAAGTGGTCTCGTTGCTGGGACACCGGGCAGCGAGGCAGGAACAAGTATGCAGTGATGGGCAGGGCTTGTACGCCCACAGGTCTGAGTGCCCAGAGTGACTGGGGTGGCTTTTTTCCCTCACTGGCCTCACAGGAAGGCAATGCAGACACATCAGAACAAGCACTCACTGCCCACTCCTCCAGTGGCATTTTCCAGGGAGATACCGAAGGCAGTTGCCTCTGACATCATTGACTCACCATGGATTCCCACCACCTCTGAGACACATGGTGCAAAGGTGTTTTGTAGGAATAGGAACAGACACATACAGACAAGAGGGGATGCTTCCTGAGCAGGCAGTTCTCTCTACATGTTTGCATCCATGGCATGTGGTTCGGTAGAATGCAAATGAATTTGTTTGGCTCAACTTTTGGATTCTGTGTGTTTATTTATTTGTTTACATTTGTTTCCATCTTTCATGTTATTAATGCACTGCCACTTCATTAGCAAATGCTCAGCCCTTCAGAGGCACTAATGTTACATGAATTTTTTTCTCGTACTTTTAGTCTGCTTTCCTAAGCTGCTGCTCCAGGAGACATGCCAGGTTTTCAGGCATGGCTTATATTGGTATTTTCTACATGTAAACCAAAACAAAACTGTTCCAGTGAAAGCCTTCCTTATAATAAAGAAATAGGACTTCTGTCTCATTCTATTTTAAAGTAAAGTCTAAAATGCATTGTTTTCACATGAGCAAGACTTTTTCTCCCAGGTTTCTCATGTACCTCTGGCAGCAGATGCTTTCCTGGCAGTGTCTCTCCCAGACCTTTGGTCATTATCCTCCAATGTCACCCAGCTAACTACCACCACAGGCTGGAAATCACTCATGAATCATGACTTCTGTGAGTCTCTAGGACCTCAGATCTCCTCTGACCTTAAGCACTCTCTTCAATGCCATTAAATAAATTAAATGTTTAAATTACCTATATTAGCTTTAATTGTATAATTATAGAGTCAACGAGAAATAAATCTATAAAGGGGAAACTCTAATCTAAAAAAGGACTTGCTCTCACTTCAAAGTGGATGAACATGCCAATGGAATTGGTAGAGACTGGAACCTCTGTAGGAAAACCAGTAGCAAGACTTCCTCGGCTATAGTAATGTAATAGAAACAATACCAGACTGCCTAGTCGAGGGCAAATGTCCTCATGTTATTTCAGTGTTTTAGAGTCATATCCAGGAGCAAACATCAGCTTTCCTGGTATGTGTTGGGATGGTGAGACAGGGAAATCCTTCCTCTGAGGCACACATAGAGTGCAGGCAGAGGTCAGGGGAGATGAACAACGAATAGGAAAATTTTAGAACTACTGAAAATCTCTTAGAATGGATCTGATTTGTTTTAAATGTGAACAGTGTAATTAGAAGCTTAATTTAATGTAATTAAATTTAATTAAGTTTAATTAACTTAGCTTTAACTTGGTTTAACTATGCCCTTTCATAATGCCAACAGCAGTCTCACGTATCTCCATTTACCTGTAAACTGTCCCTGTGAATAAAGGTAATTGGGAAGATGAGGTTATCCAGTCTTATAGTACTTTGGTATCCACTTTAAGGAGACTGAATGTGGGCTCAAGACTAAACCTGTCTCCCTGTGTACAGGGCTCTAGGTGAAGGCTAGATGGGGAAATCACACATCGGCAAAGGGAACTTGCAGGGGGTAACAGGAGCTCAGTCCTTTGCCTTTGTAATTTCCCCCCTGCAGTTCAAGACCACCTCGCAGTATGGTAGGAGCTGTCAGAGAGACCTGTGCCTCCGGGCAGGCTGTGGAGCAGAGGAGCGAGCAGGTGAGAGTGACGTGCCTTATGAGAGCCGGTGGCGATATCTCTGTAGTTTCCAAACAGTATTTGTCTTCAGTTTTCTCCTGTTACACTTGGGACTTACTGCAGCTGGCCTCCATGTCTGAGTGGTTAATAAAGTTGATTTACACTGTTTATTTCTGTCAGGAGTCCATCAGACATATTTTATTTTGCCTTCGGTAAGTCCCCGATTTGTTACTCTATAGTCTGCTTCCCCAGACTCATCGATTCCATAAAAAGAAAAACATCATTACGACATACAGACAAACTAGCCGTTCACAGAGGAAAGAAGTGTATTTAATACTAGCACATACTAACAGTTAACTCTGTTTCTGTTGGCATTACCTTTTCATTGGTAAAATATACATGGAAGGTGTGTGTAATGTGTGACTCACGCTGATTACAGTGATTTTGACTGTGGGGTGCTGGAGCTTGGTTTGCCAGTCAGTTTAATTAAAAATTGTGTTAGGGAGGTAAAAAGGCCTCCTTCCCTTCCCCATGAAGTCTTTTCACAATTAGTTAAAATTTATCATGAAAGGGTTTCCTTTTTTCCCTTAGGTCTGCTGCTGATTTTTGCTGATGATCCTCCCTAGTCTCCTGTTCCCACCCTCCAGGAAGAGTGGAAAAAACACCTCCCCAGAGAAAGAGGGGAGGAGCGGTATTTCTTGCACCTGCAAAGCTGGGAATCACAGTTGCCAAGACATCCTGAGGCAACAGGGGAGAAGAAACTCTGTTGTCTCCCCGCACCCAGCAGCTCCTGGCAATGGGGATCACACTTTTATAAAGACAAACTGTCGTTGCATCACATATACTGAAAAACAAATTGCAGGGAAGCTGGGCTATGAATTGATTCTCATTGATTAAATTCTCATCTCGGTGTGCTGGAATAGTGAGGAAGATCCAAAGGATCCTGTTGTGTGACAGGGCTACATAAATCCAAGGATTTATGTCAGCGCTTTATAGAGCACCTTGGAAGTATCTAGTTTTGGGCTTTCTATTTGAATATAAAACTGGGGCTGATTTTCAGAGGAAAAATTAGTTAAAACCTCAAGACTCAGAATCAGTGGGGGCTGCCATTACCCTTACAAAAGTCTCCCCAGTGTCCAGGATGATGTTTTTGGCAAATAAGATTATTAATGTAATAGGGAGAGTTTAAAAAAAAAAAGGTTAATTTAGATCTCAGAAAGTGAAAAGCTGAAAAATTTGTCCACATAGTTTAAATGACCTATATGCAAAGGTCATCTAAATTTTTGAGATGTTGGAGGGGTGTATAGGAGAGCCCACCTAAAGAATACCTTTCCACATAAACTCAACTGCCATGTCCAGGTAACCCACGGCCTCTCCATTTGAGACCAACAGCCAAGCATCCAAAATAAAACACACGTATATCCGAAGCCCACAACAAAGAATGCTGCAGAGATCTCCAAGTGAGCTCTGACGGAAGCCAGTGAGGCCATACAACACCTTAAAGCCCTATCACTTTAGGTCCAGAAGAACACAGCCCCCAGTACAGGAGACTGAACAATGCTGTGCCTTCATGCAACCTCTCACATCACCTACAGCATCATTCCTCGTGGAATTCCCTTGGCTCAAACACAGCAAGGCCGAGTTACAAAACATAGTTGTATTTTTTCAAGCTAAAGGTGTAATTGTCACGGTTGTTTTTGAGGATAGTGTACCACCTTCTGTGTGAGTCGGAAGATACTGATACATATCAATACCAGCAAGACTTTGTCAGCGCTTTAGTCGGTGCTGCCCCTCATGCGAGGATGGATACTCACCATCTGCCCTTATATCGCACTGTACAATTCTCTTGTGCTGGGATGCCAACAAACAAGCTTGACAATGTTCAAGCTGCTAATGGATCAGTTGATCTCCTATCATACTGATGAACATTACATGGCTCTTTTTTGTTGTCCATGGTAGAATTAATATTTTATCTAGACTGCATGCTTCCTGGAGACTGCATGCTTCTGCTTTTGTACAGCACCTTGCACAGTGGAGTCCCATGTTGGGTTTTTTTCTGGTGCTATGTTATTACAAGGAGTGCAGGTGCTACATTATTACAAGGAATAAATATCAACAACAATGAATAGATTCAAATGAAAAATAACTGAAAGCAGAATGAAAATGATATTCTAGAAAGCTGAAGGAGCAAATGCTGACATGGTGGAGCTGACTAAACTTAACCAACAGTGGATGATTAAATTGTATTTTTAGCAAGCTAAAGGCACATTTGTCACGGTTGTTTCTGAGGATAGTTTACTATCTTCTGTGGGAGCTGGAAGATACTGATATATATCAATACCAGCAAGACTTTGTTAAAACAAAGGTTGGTTTTATTTTTTATGGAAAAAATTTTGATTCCATTGCAATTAAAAAAAAAAAAAAGCCCAGAATGCTTGAACATTTAATGTTCTAAAAAGATACAGGATAAAGACAGCAATGCTGTCGTTGGCTTCTCACAGATTCAAAGGCTGTGTGATTTACCTAGCTTCTGAAGAAAATGTCAGTCTCATCTGAACTATGAGTACTTTCTTATTTAAAAAAGGATAGACCTGGAAGAATTTCATCAGCATTTTGTCTTACATAATTAGCCATGTATCAGTTATCAGCAGTCAGAAAATCCACAGATATTTGCCACACATTTCCATGTTTGGTGGTGGTGAAATCATTAGCGAAGAGAAGGGTTGCTTTTGTTCTGGAAAACTTACTTGACGCATTAATTTTTTTGTGTTTGCACGACAAAGAACACGCTTTATTGTGTGTTGAGTTTTTGTGTTTTGAGTTCTGCTGCAAACAGAATAGTTTGCAGTCTTGGAAAGGTTCAGTGTGTAAGTTAAAGTCACTTCAGAACAGTTCTAATGTGCATGATTACTCACTTTAAATTCTAATTTAAAAAAATCCCACACCTGACAACCCAAATATATCAGTTTGGACATGTCACCAGCGCGCTCCATTACTGCTCAGTTGCGAGACCTCCTGCCTGTTCCTTAGAGTTGGACTCTCTGGTCTTAGTACTTCTTCCACAGTACATAATATCTGGGAGTTCCCATGATACATTGCTAATTTTGCTTGGAAGAGAGCTCCTGGTGCATCACATGCCATGTGAAGACAGGTTTATAATGGGAAACACAGTCAGGAAACTCCCATACAACATAAAATAACTGTGCTGCTTTCAGTTGGACTAATTTGGGTTTCTGACCAAAACCTTACCTTCTGTTTTTTCACCATAATTGAGATGTTGACCTGCTCTAGCAAACAAATACTTAACTATCAGAAATGGATGTCTTATTTTTACCTTATTTCTAAAAATAATGTAGTCGTAGCCAAGCCTGGGTCAGCTTAACTTCTAGATCATATTTTTGATGGTATCCTTTATATAGCAGCAGTCTATAAGAATTTGTTTCACATCTTTCATTTTGACAATTTCCTTTGTGGTTCCACTGCTGCAGCCACACAGACAGTATTTCTGGATCCTTTTATGAACACTTTTTTTTTTTTCCTTGGGGATGCTTGCTATTCCCAGTTGAATACATAAAAATACGGAATGTGCCCATTTTCTTTTGCTCTTATTCCTATATTCACAATTGCTTCATAAGACAGGACAGGTTACATTGCATGAATTTGCTATGAACAACACAGACGGTGTGTAGGATATGGAGGTACTAGAGGGAGAGAAAAAGAGAGTGTGAGGAAGAACTGTGGCAAATCCATCAAACACAGTTGTAGGGCAGATGGAGAGTTTGAAGACAAAAGGAACAGGACTGGAAGAGTCCAGGATGCTGGAGGAAGGAGAAAAGCAAAGGAGAACTTGTTTGCAGCATGGAGGGAGTTCTATGAACAGGTAAAGGATGGAGATAAGGGATTTCCGTGGACAAGCAATAGATGATCACCTGAGGGAGCAAAGCTGAAGGGCAGATTAGCGTATGTATAAGTGGTTGTGTGAGAAGTCCATAAGTGAAAGGCAAAGAAAGAGGGAGAATGAGACAGGATATTGAGGACAGTAAAACAGATTGATGACATCACATATCAAAACTCCTCCAGGAAAACCACCTTGATTTTGCCCCTTTTTCCCTTTCCCAGAGAACTCAACATTGCACATTGCCAGTTTCAAACCTGGGAAGATTTGATGAGCTGACAACAAGATGCTGGAAGATCTCTGACAGAGCCAATGTTAATTCTGGTTAATAGCTGCTGCTGCAAAAGTGCACTATTCAACCAACCTAAAATTCAAATCAGTCTCCAAAAGGTCACTTTCCCATTTCAAAAAATAACACCTGAACAGGTTATGACTTCTATCATCATGTTCTCTACACATATAAAGCAGTCCAGAGAAATGCTTGTATAAAATTGTGTATCTAATTAATCTTCTGAGGAAGTAAGGGGGAAAAAGTAGAAGTTGTGAGTGATTTTGGATATATTCGTTCTGGAGTTCTCAATGGAAGAGAGCATATAAAGAGATGATGTTGAAAAGATATGTGGCTGTTCATGTCCTCTTCACAAACCAGCCAGGAAGATTTAGAAATCTGAGGCTAGGTATCCAAAATTTGAATAATTTACAATGTCTATCCACTTCTGAAAATCCCAGCCAAAGTGTTTTCTTAGAAGTGAATTATCTTCACTGATACAATAGCTACTTGGTGTTTTAGTATTTTTATGAAACCTTATTGACAAAACTACAATATTCTACCCATGGTTAACATGACAGCATATACTAAGGAAAAACCTTTAAATGCAGAGTAAGTGGTTATTGTAGTTTTTGGCCCTGTGGAGGAGCAAAACCCCCTAATAATCTCGAAGCAGATTTTTCCCTCATCTTACCCAGAACCCCTCTGTTTTATAGTACTCCAAGTGTCTAAGTTATTGTTTCAGCAATGTTTAATTTCTTTTCAAAGAATGGACCTGTCTGTGAATAGAAAAAGGAGGAATGAAGTGCCTTTTTGCTAAGAGACTTTGTGGGATTGTACCACATAATTTCCACATGGTCTGGGCTCCAAGGCAGTCGTGTCAGGTGATCGTCCCTGCCTCTGCATAAGTTTCCTGGAAGAGTTGAAAAGGTATAAATTGCAAATGCAGAGAACACCATTTGTTCACAGTGATGAGGGGCCTGGCAAAATCCTAAAACCCTCCATCAAAAAATAAATGCCAGCTGAATTATCTCTTTCTGTATTGAGCCTTTGTTAGAGACCTCATCCAAGCATTATAAGTCAAGAAGAAGCAACCTCAAATCTGACTGTCTTCAGTTGTTGAGATGAATGCAGACATTAGTGTTTCAGCACTTGCTACTAACTCATATCATAGAAGTGTTACAAGAGCACGCTACTTTATCAGTTGAGTCTTTTCGACACAGACATGAAGACAGACTTAAGCATATGGATGGAAACCATCACCACTGATTAATGGGAAACAAATCCTCTACAGTTTGTTTATCTCATATTTGCACCCACTGCAGTAGTATCGGAGTGGCACATGCAAATACTTCATTTTTAAAGAAGAAGCAGCGAGAGGAGCAGCCAGTCTGTGCCTAATCAACATTGGTCAGCAATGACCACTGGTGAAACTTTTGCAATGCAGGAGGGCAAGATATGTGCCACACTGGTAATCTCAGAGTGCGTCAATTCAAAGCACAAGGGAACAAATTACTGAAGTCCCACACGGACTAAACAAGGAAGCCAAAGACAAAGGGAGGAGCATTTCTGAAGTTAACTTATCTTACTAATAAGCTTTGCTGCAGTATTCTTTATGTCTTTGGTAGGGAAAAGGCACAGCAGAGTGAGGAGGGAGTTTTGTGTGCATAACACTTGTCTGTTTTATTCAGTTATTACTTTTCTTAACCTTCTCTGTCTTTCAAAAATTGTTTGAGTTACACTTTTATAGAAAAGATGGCAATTAATCTATGTGGTTTACAGATTAAAAGTAAGAAGTAAAGATACTGTTATGATTTACAGTACACAAATTTTCCTGGCTACTGTCTGAGCAATATTTGGTTTACTTTAGCAGAATAGACCTGTCTTTGAAGAGGAACAGTGAGAAGGCAAGTGTCCTTCACCTAGGAGACTTTGTAGTTTAAATAACAAGGAGGAACTATAAATGCAAAGAAAAAAATCAAGCATAAAATCAAGTGCATGAAGACAGGTTGAAATAAGAATTTACCATTAGCAGAAATGCTTATGGCTAGATTTGACAACTATTGGGATGTGAAGAAACCTGGTTTTGCTATAGAGCAAGAAAGCAGACTACCTGATTTCTCTTGAAGTTAATATCTAAATATTTATGAAGATGTAGTCAAGGCTCTGTGAAAATATAATAAGGTAATGGAACTCATTTGGGTGGCTTTGGCAAAAAGATTGTTCATTAATGTTATTGATGTACACTGGAAGACATCTGATGTGAAGTTCATAATTGAAATGTTACAAACACTTCAGCATATGGATCCTTCACATTCACTTAATTGCTAGTTTAGTAATAATTTTATGTAATGAGGAATTATTAATACTACGCGAAATACTAAATTGACGTAATCACCAAAAAACGTAATATGACATCCACTGCACAAAGGACGTTATAATTCCAGGTGTCTTTGTTACATTTTAAACAAGGAATATAACTGGCCAAATTAATCTTTCAAAACTATTGACTTTATAAAGTTTTAATAGTTTTTTATATAATTGCGTTTGAAAGTAAGGCTACCTTACCTTATCTGTCAGATATTCTTTTTCCTCCTTCTTAATATCCCTTATTAGCATCCAGTTATGACAAAAAACTTGACAAATGATCATTAACAAACTGCCTTACAGTTTTGTGGCACAAGTCCCACTGTGAAATAAACCTCTATATGTTGCTTCTTTGATTATGGAGGCAGATACCAATACCCTGTTCAGATAGGTGAGAAAACAGGACCAAATTTGTCTCTTTCACAGTTGCAGTTTAATCATTCTGGAAGATTGTGGTATTGGGACGAGAGATCTTTTATCTCCAGCACACCAATAAAAATCTTCCCTAAGTTTGCAATTACTGAAAGTCAATAGCCTATTGGTATGAGAAATGTACTCTTCGAGGACAAATGTCCACAACACAGTTATCACCCCTATTGCCACACAGAACAGATTGAGTGGGCATGGAGAATGTCAGGCACCTCCCCAGGTAATCCTCGTCACAGCAGGATCAGCGCACACTGATGCGGGGACCAGTGAAGTGTGCAAGGCCACTCGTTCTCTGGGAGCCTTGTCTAGTCTATGACTTCATTTTCCTGAGTCATTATTCTGACACATCTCATGGGCAACATCTTCAGTGAGAGAAAAGAGCCAATATGAGTTTTTACTTATACTGGTATAAATCAAGAGAAACCCTACTGAAGCCAATGACTTTCTATACAAAATCATAAAAGCAAGAGGTAAACCGAAGCTATTAATGAACAGCAAAATAGAAAGCAAAGTCTTCAATTCCGTTTTACCTCACTTCAGGTTTAAGTGAGAGACATGGGAATTGAAGTTCTCTGGTTCAGCTGATCTGGGAGCTTGAATTATGAGACTTACACTTCATCATATCAAATACATTGCATGGCACGTGTCCAGCTAAAAAATTCATATACCTGAGTGACCTTATCCAGAATTACTACGTATGCTTTTACCTCTTCTACTCCTTTTTCATAAAGCTAACATCAGTGATGAACTCCTGTTTAAATCGAAAGGAGGAAGATTGGTGTATTTACTGGAAGAAGACATTTTCCAAACATCATTTAAAGAAACAAGATGACAAGCATGAAAATGTAAATTAGAGGTCAATTTTGTTTCAGTTTTAGATGGACACTGCTCTCAAAAGTTAATAATCCTTTGATAAAGGAGATCCCACTTAGAACCTAAGGAATAGCTCGTTCCAGATGTTGCTCTGAACGATCAGTGAGTCTTCACTGGGCAACAGCTGTATGCAGAAAGTCTCAGGACTGGAGTTTATTCATTATTTCATGCTTACTTGAACATATTTTAACCAAATATTATCATAAAATATGACTTTTGATACTTCCATTACCTTTTAAAATACTAAATTACGGGATCTGAATAGTTGCTTTATGATTTTCTCCTTGGAAGAGTCTATCTAGGAATTACATGAACTATATTCAACAGCAAATAGGGCACAGCCTTTTGAGAGATCATGCATATATATTTCATACAGGAGATAAAATGAGCTATTTGTACATCACACTATAAAAAAGTAAAGGATTTTTCAGGCTATGTAAAAAGTCTGTGCTCTTTGGGTGATATAATTTCAATGCTAGTATATATGCTATGATTTGATGAATTGCAATAATTACTATGTGCATTGTACTCTTCCCTTCTTGTTTTCACATTTGCAGATTTTTTCTGTGAGGCTTACTAATGGTTTGTGTTTTAACCAATTTAATACCTCTTTTCTTAAAGTATTTGGAAGCATTTGTTTATATAAAGAAATTGCTGTTGAACAGGCAAAAAGGATCTATTTTAATATTTTAGAAATCAGCAAAATAGTACTGAAGAAAAACAAAGCATTACATATTCTGAGAAATGGTACAACAGAGTATCTTATTTCTTGTAAAACATATTAAGCAATAGCAATCATTTTAGGCAAATGTTTAGTTTATATTTGATCGCTAAGCAAGAGAGAGTTTAATTCATCTTCATTTTCACATTTTTAGGTCCTCATAATTTAGTTCACACTGGAGGATGAAGCTGAATGTTAATAATTTTTCTTTGTGCATTGTATTAAGTGAAAGACAAAGTATTTTTCTCTTTTTTATTTTTGTTTTGTTTTGCTTTTTCTTTTGGCTCTGTTTATAGCCAGGGGAGCATGATATGCAGGAAGATGAGAAGCCCCTTGTCTTACCATCTACATCAAAAGTAGCAGTAGGAGATGGCAATAACATTCCTTCTGCCCTCATGAAAGAGGACAAAAGGACTCAGAAGGAGAGTGAAAGAGTAGAAGGAAGCAGTCGAAAAGCTGGAAAGGGGGGAATTCTGAAAACTCATTTTCAGATATGGTTTGATTCCTGGTAGTCTAGGATTACAATTAATATTACTTATTTTGTGAAGCTCTTCTCCTTTCTAAATTCTTTGTCCTTATCTGTAAGATTTGTATTCTAATTAAAACCAGAGGATGATACTCTTGCTTTTATTAAATAGTCCCTTGAACTCTAAGGATTCCCACTGAAATAAAATACCGACCCATACTGAGTTATGACACCACAATCCAGCAAATTCCCTGCAGCCTTTTTTATCTTAAATACAGTTCTATAGAATATAGTAAGGAAGTGCATGAAGTAAAAAATATGGACAATGAGAAACATCATTAGATGCTATACATTTCACCCACCTCATCAAGAAAAAAAGTCTCTAAGATGACACAAATGGGAGAGTAGGCACAACTTTCTAAAAGTGTAACCTATAATAACTACAGCAGAAAAATATAAACTAGCAAGAATTAGTGATTAGGGATCCAGTCCTGAGGGTGCCAAGCAATCTCAAATTTTCTTTAAGTCCATGGGAACCCTAGGTGCTTGAACCTCTGTGAAGCATGCCCTAGGTGACAAGGTAAGAATTTCATCTCATAAGAAACGAGAAACAATGAATATTATCCTTACAGAAATGACAGTGACACTGAGAGGTTTTTTATATTAGAGCTGAGTGAACATTTTATTTGCTGAAAATTATTCTGCAGATGTTACCTTTATTTCTCATTGCAAACCACCCACAAAGAGATGGTAACATTGTAAAATTCTCAGAAGTACTTCTTATTCAAAATTAGTCACACGTTTCTCCAGTGAATTTTCTCTTCAAAATCTGCTTTTGGTGAATATTTGAGCTTACATTCAATTTTTCATGAGTTATTCATACTAATAAAGCTTGAGCACTCAAGTATTCCTGGAAAGCAAACGTGAAAGCATTGCAAACATGGTCTAATTGAAATCCACTTTCCACTTTGAGCAAATATTCGTGGAACATTTTTCCTACTATTCACTTCGTTTTAGTTGACATTATGGGCTAAAATCTCACTGATGTGCACTAAAGAGAGACGTCACAGCAGAACCCTCTTCAATAATGCAGGTGCAATTCCTGGAACAGGCAGGTCTCTTGAACAGGCGTAGCATGATTTAACCTGCTCTGTCCTTTTATTTCATTCAGAGGGCAGCCTTTAAAGTAGACTGTTCAATGACTAAGCGAACTCTCCTTAGTGTTTCAGCCACACATCAAAATATAAGAGCCCGTGCCATACTTCCCTCTAAGTTCCCCTTCAAAGCTAATCAATAAAGTTATTCATCTAGCTGCTTTCATAATTACCAGTGATCAGCTTATTGCTGGTGTAAGATAGGTTTCTTCAGAACATATATTTGTTGCTGACATGAGAGGTCACCATACAAGCAGTGACCAGTGGTGTAACTTCTTTTATATTTATGCTATATATAGATAGATATATAAAGCTATTGCCCCTGAAACATCTTGCTCTTTGGAAACAGGTGAAGTGGTCAATCTGGATCCACCCAACCTTCCTGTAGACACTCACCTCAGACACATTTCAGTGCATTAGGAACCTCATCCTCCCTAGGAACCTGGTGAGGTCCATAGAGCAACAAGATCCTTCTGATGTTGAGATCTTGAGCCTCCTGAGTTCTGATCTTGGGTGGTTGGAACTACTTTCTGGATGTGCCTATCTTTCCCTATCAAGGGGAAGGAGGCCCTACGGTGGCAAAACGCCCAATGGAAGTGCCTCAGAAAAGTGTCTGTGTTGGGATGGACAAACCCAGACCCTGTTCTTTCCAGTGTCAGATTCATAAGAATTGCCACAGTTCCGCTACCAAACTGTCTTGTAAAATCATCATCTTCCTTGTATCCTTATCGAGATGTAGAAAAGTCTAGTGAGAATCACTCTTTCATGCCAACAATTCCCTGCTACTTTGATTGCCTTTTAAGCTCATCTCCTCTTATTTACTCATTCATTACAGACTGTTAAGCAAAGCACTGAAAGGGATCGGAGGTATTACAGCTCCTACAGAACCCCCAGAGGAAGAAAACTTCAAAAAAGTTTGTTACAAGTTGTGCTTGTGTCTCTCAGTGCGAATGCTGCATTGCTAATGTCACAACGCCTATTGGCGGGTATTTTTTTTCTTAAAACCAGGCTCATCAGGTTTCTCCTGCAACATGGTGAACATCATCTTTTCATTACTACGTGTATGACCCCTTTGGGTCACTGCTCAGCCACTTAGATGAGTGTCTTTATGTCTCTCCAGACTCGTACTACACACAAAATCAAGCCACTGGTATGAAACACATAAAAAGTAATTTTCTCATAATCCTCAGCATGATATATATATATATATATAACTTATACATACAAAACAGTTAATTGTAACATATGCTATATGTCCTTACTGTTGTACAACTTTGTGGGTACCAAAACCTTTTTATTGGTACATACATGTTATCACCCCAAATGTATCCATCGACTACATGCAGATAATAAAAAATCTTCACTGGGATAATTCTTCCTTCAATACAACATATCTCATTGCAAGGAATTTTCTTCAATAAGGCTGTGAGACGTGAAATCGGCTCTCTCTCTAGCTGTTTTTTTCTTTTGGTTCCTAACTACATGGTGCTTAAAAATAGTTTTCTGCACACTAAATTGTGGTACCCGGTCATTTTCATATAGTTAAAATAAAGCACTACAGCTTGGATTTTAGGTCCAATGGTCACACCGTAAGAATACAATTCATTCACTAATTAAATGCCCACTACCTCCATCACTAGCGCCTGCCAACTCCAAATTTATATTGCGAAGAACTTTCATTTTATATGATGCATAGAAAAGAAGAAGAAGGGGGGAAAAAGACTAAGAATATTAATATGTAAGAAATTACGTCCTTAAGGTCAGGAGCACCTCAAACTGTACCACGGATAGAGACACTAGAAATGGAAAGGAAACTCTTAGGTTTGTAATAATATGGTAACTATATAAAAAATAACTCTGACTTCATCTATATATTACAAATAGCTAGTTGACACGCTTTTGATGTTACTCTGCTACTACTGGTTTATTGCCCTATTGGATGGGGGCAGAAAGGCATGTCATTTTTATGTGGCTTATTGTCAAAGTGTTCATAAAGCTAGATTAGGCTGCGTTCTCATTATGCTTGCTCCTCCCTTGCAGCAGAGCTACATACGATTGTTCCTAGACATTAGTGTGAAAATTAATGTGAATATTTATTTTAAGATCAAATTGCAGTTTCCCTCCATCTCTACTGTCTCCACATATTCATACACATACCTTATTTAGTTACATTTTTAGAGGCTGTTTTTATATTTTTAATTGTTTTGTAGACTTAGGGTATGTAACAATGGATAACGGTGCAATACATTAAATACTTATGGGTATGTTGTGCCTTCTGTTATAATATAAAATCCATCTATTCTGGTTGATGGGTTTTAACCTCACACAGAATACTTTAAACTCCATTTGGACTTGTGCCTACAATCACCTTAGCAAAGTCTCTTAAGTAACTGCGCACAGCCTAATTAGTATGCATTATCAATTAACAAACTTAATAGCCGGCAGATTGATTAGATCCTCTGTTGCAGGGGCAGAGCTGAAGCGAAACAGAATGAAAAATCATTGCATGCATACACTGCTGCTTTGTTATTTTCTCAGATCCCCTCCTCCTCCTCCACATTCCTTTAATTAATGCATACATATGGTTCTGAATATCTTGTAAACTAGAGCTTACTCTAACTCTTTAATAAAACTCACTCGTAGATGAGAGAGCCATAGTCCATGCCTTATTTATTTCTGGCTGAAAACATAAACCATTTGTTTTCACCCAGGTCTTTCCCCTCTAAATGGTGCAAGTTTTAGAGATCTGCTGCTTCTAAGATGCTTGTTTTCACAGTGACTGATAGGAAAAACTAGGTTAGTTGGAGCCATGTGCACCACTTCAGATCCTGCAGAAGATGAGAAGATGGTTCAGGCATCACATGGATGGTATGTTGACACATACCACAAGGTGGATTCCACAATTATTGTTAAAAAAAAAGAATAGCACAGAACGTGGTATGTAATTTTATATATTCTGTTATACTGATGAGCTGGAAAATAACAATACAGGAAGAAAAACCTTCCTATTTGGAAAGCAGATATTAGATTAAAAATGTTTACAGTAAATTTTAGATAAAATGCTGGTGTTAGACAGGATTTGCTTCTTTAAGCATAATTTGATGCAAACCCCTCTGTCGTGGTTTAACCCCAGCCAGCAACTAAGTTCCACACAGCTCACTCCCCTCCAGTAGAATGGGGGAGAGAATCGGAAGAGTAAAAGTGAGAAAACTCATGGGCTGAGATAAAGACAGTTTAATAGGTAAAGCAAAAGCCACTCACACAAGCAAAGCAAAATAAGGAATTCATTCACTACTTCCTACCAGCAGGCAGGTGTTCAGCCATCTCCAGGAAAGCAGGGCTCCATCACGTGTACAGTTACTTGAGAAGACAAGCACCGTAACTCTGAACGTCCCTCCCTTCCTCCTTCTTCCCCCAGCTTTATATACTGAGCATGACGTCATATGGTATGGAATATCCCTTTGGTCAGTTGGGGTCAGCTGTCCCCTCCCAACTTCTTGTACACCTCCAGCCTACTCACTGGTGGGGTGGTGTGAGAAGCAGAAAAGGCCTTGACTCTGTGTAAGCACTGCTCAGCAACACCAAAAACACGTCTGTATTACCAGCGCTGTTTCCAACACAAATCCAAAACACAGCCCCATACTAGCTACTATGAAGAAAATTAACCCTACCGCAGCCAAAACCAGCACACCCTCGAAGACTACTGAAAACAACACTGAAGACTCTCAGTTGCTGCCTTGCAGTGGTGGCAAGGTCTATCCTTGCGCAAAGATTATTAGCGTTTATAAGCTGGGAAAGAAAGCGGTGCTTACCGTGGTCATGTGAGCACTAGCAGGAAGTTGCAGAGGTAGTAACTATTTAGCTTTTATATAGCATTTACATATGCAGATCACTGAAGAAATATTAGCTAATTAATCCACACAACAGAGTGGTGGGGCACGTCCTGTGAAAATATCCATGATTGTTGATACAGTTAAATCCAGTAAAAGTCCAAAATGACTTTTAGGTTGGACTTGATGATCTTACAGGTCTTTTCCAACCTTAGTGATTCTGTGATTCTGTGATTCTGTGACTTTCTCAAAGGCATAAAATACGGTATTGTCAAGACCTAGATCAGTGCTCAGGGCCCCCTGATTCGCACATCTGCATCCTTTAGTGAGGGTGCACTGCCACAATTTTTGCTGTTTTTATAACCACAGAATCACAGAACCCAATGGTGGAGGTTGGAAGGGATTTCTGCAGGTCATCTGCTCCAAGCCCCCTCCTCAGGTGACATCAGTTATCTGAAAGGAGACTAGTGTTATCAAAATGCCTTGAAGAATCATTGCTCCTCTGAGCAGTCATATCTGAAGCTGGTGGTTATAGCCTCATCTTCATAAAAAGGCACTGAAGGACTGAATTCCCTAGTTGAGAAAATAGCAACAATTACAGATGGTGTGCTGAACTGTATTTTGCTTTCCCAAATGAGAAGCTAAGCACGCTGATACAAGCTCAGTGAGACACCCTGACAGTACCTTGCAAAGAGGAAAGGTGGTGCTTATCACTGGGCTGAGACCACTCTACTTCCTAAAAAGCAGGAGCTCACAGAACCTGCTGAGTTCAGCACTTCCTCCAGGCCAGGAGACTCTGCCTTTCTTAAATTTTGGCCCTTAAGAGTTTCTGTTACTCCAATATCTCATTGCAAGCTGTTCCAAGGTCTTTCCATGGGTGTTTTTCACTGCAATGCCATAGATTTCTGTAGTCCACCATTTTTTGCTTTGTGAGCATGTTCTCCTGAACAAGCAGACCAAAAAAGGCATAAAGCATGTGGAGGCAACCTCTGCTCTGTACTGCCTCTGTAGTCTATTACTATGCCTTGGCATGGTTTTTTTAATTCCCCAAAGACAAACACAAAGAGCTAGCAACTATTTTTACTCTGAGGTGAAAAAAAATCTATATGATTTAAATAAAACCAACTCAACTGAAGTTAGAGACTATCCTCTTCCCAGGTCCTGCTGATGTCACTTGGGTTTTATATAAAGGGTCACACACAGTCTTATCCAGGTCTATTCTATTCTCAGAGTCAACTAATTCAGATGCTTTATATTGCTAAGCAGATTTTTCTTTTTTTCCTTTTTTTTTTTACATCAACTGGCCTGCTACTGCTGAAATAGAAGTTATTTTCCAAAAAACACACAAAAGTATTGCTGTGTATTTTGATTTAAAGAATTAGAAGAATGACAGAGATTCAGAAATGTAATCAAAAATACTTTACATTGTAAATAAGTTCCTTTGGATTCTAAAGAAATCTGAAATACTGCTACAAGAAACAATAATATCTAAAATATCAAGGATATAACTTCCCCTTGAAAAAGGCTTCCCTCATTAAAAAAAAAATTCTTTAAGTAATAAGAAGACTGAAATTCCTTTGAGTCTAGGTAAGGACGGAGCATTAATTAGCTGCCAGAAAATGGTCTCTCAACACTGCGGTAAGAAATATGCCTCTAATTCTCATTATGTGACCCAAGAGAGGGGCATTAGGTCTGTAACCAATGAAACTAAAATGTGAAAACTTTTTTTTTTAATGATTGGACTACTCAGAGAGCAAGAGGTGAATAATCACCTGCTATCAAAGTATTCTCTTCTCTGGATTAGCAGTAGCTCCATACAGCCCCCTTCTCCTCACCTAGAACTGATTGTACTCTGTTTAAGGCAGATCACTTTATTCAACATACGATTTCTGAAAAAGTAAAGAGATCATAAAAATACAGCAAATTGGCTAATATAAAAAAGTCAAAAGTCAATGCAGCAACTTTCTATTACCTGTCTGGGTCTTGTTACAGTCAGTCTTACAGCTGTTCTACAGCACTCTGTGGTTGTTTGAGTTACAGCAGTATTATTCAATGCTTATCATTTACCCTCCATGTAACACCAGGTCCTTGAAAGACTCTCATTTTAGATTGGTATTCCTCCTCCTTCAACTCAAGTCTAACTCAAACAGTTCTAAAATAATTATTCCCAAAAAACCTGTATATACTTCAAGGTATTCCCTTTTTGCCAGACATCCTCTTTCAAATAATTAAGAAACTGTGTGATTTTTGTTGTCCTATGCTGTACTTTGCCCTTTACTACATATCCTTTGGACAGGTGTCTGAAACTGAGCACAGTATTCCAATAGTCTCTGTGCCATGCTGGAGGCATGAACTGGTACCCAATTCAATTTTAGTACCCAGTTCCTTTGATCCAAAATATATTTTGCACCTTCTTTTCCAAGTGGCACTCGAGAAAACATAGCAATGAAGTTAAAAATATTTTTATGCTTTATCTTTCTCCTTATCCTCCTTACTAGACTGATGTTAAGTGATATATCACTTCATTGGTAAGATTTGGCCCTGGTAGGGACTGGTTGCGCTGCATGTTCTTTATCTCCTTCTTTACGCTAGGCATCACCATGTACCACATCTTATTTTCCAGTTCAAGAAGAACTACTTTTTCCTATATGTAATGATATTACTGTTCGTATTCCTAGAGCAAGATTACATTGACTCATATCTTCTTATATTTTTAGGGATTTATCATGCAAAAGAAGCAACTGGATATCCTTTAATATGAACATTACCAGACTTGACAGGATAAACAACAACGTGCTTTCACATACCTGAGATCAGACACATAGCATATTGCAAAATGATTTATCTACATTCTGAAGACACTTTACTACATTTGTATTAGTTTATGTCCAGTGTTTAAAAAAATTGCAGTTGGATTACTCATCTGCCATAGCCTTAATGATACTAGTATTTTAAGCCTAGTTTTTCAAAGTGACTAGTAATTCTGACTACTTAACATTTGGAAGGAGCCCAAATTTAAAAGGGTAGATGTTCAGCACTTTCTGAAAATCAGTCCTTTTTATATGTCAAATGAAATTATTCCTGCATTTCTTGTGGTGAATTTGCTCTACCTCTTATATCAGCAAATGGACCTTAAGGGGAAGAGTGGAAGAGATGGTGAAATAGGAACAGAGAAAACTGGTATATATTTTACTCTGAAGAATTAGGCCCCAAGTTTTTCAAATTGGCTACCCAAAACTACTTCATGTCTTGCTTTCAACCTCTCTGGTGGGTTCCCTATCTACAGCATTCTTCTTTCCAGAGACAGATTCCACTCTTCTGTTGTTTCCCTCCTGCCTCATGCAAGTTCTTTGATGCAGAATATACTTTGCTTCCTTTTATCATAGTTGAATACGGAGCACAGTTCCGAGCTGTGAATAATCCATAACAAGGAACCCCTTTTAGAGAATTTGTACCCAGTATCTGCAGAAGACACAGGAGATCACATAAGCTATGACCTCTTGATAGAAGAACTGCTTTAGAAATTGTTGAGTTATTCTGACCATAACCTAAATGTACTGACTTTTTCCCATAAGGAACTAGGAAATGCCACCCATTTAATTTTTTTTAATACAGAGGCATAATCAATATTCTTCTCTCTCTTTCTGTGGAAGACCCTTTATTCAGGATTCCAAGCCTAGCTAAATAATAGGTAGACCAATGATTTATTTTTAATATGAAAATCTTCTTATCTATCGAATACTTTAGCGCCACAAATGTCAAGTCATTTATTCAATTGTTAAGGTGACTGCTCATTTTCCATATTTTCAATGGAATTATTTCCACTTCAGTGCTAAAATATACTAAGCTTGAAGTAAATCAATTCCCTCCTTGTGCTAAAAATTAGCATAGCACAAACTAATCAATGCTATCAAACACTAGTGCAAAAGCTGTGACAATAACCGTATCAGTAAGGAAGTAAATTGCTTATTACGCCAAACTGGGAAAAAAGCCTCATCAGTCACAAACCATCTGATTCACAAAAATACAGGCTGTGAGTCTATTGTTCTTAGAAGTGGGCAAGTTTATTCTCCATGTTATTTGAAATACGTCTCCTGTAGTAATGCAGGCCCCTGCAACTTTTCTCTGCAGCAACACTTTCCCCATGCACTAGTACAAATGCTTAGAAATATTAATTGAGCAAACATTATACAGGCATACAGTAGGTTGCAGTGCCCATTCTCCATTATGCACCATCCCTCTTTTGGTGGAACCCTCGCTATTGCTCAGACGAGCCAGGGAGATGGCATTGCAGTTAGGATTGAATCGGGAGAGCAGGACCTAGTGCTCACCTTTGTCTCCAACTTCCCGCATGACTAAGTACAGCTGCTCTATACCTCTGCTCCTCCATCTGCAGACGGGGGTAAATATGTCCCTGCTGACTAGTGGTGTTGTGAGGACAATATGACTAATATCTGTAAAGCATTTGGGTGCTTGAATGTAGGGGTATAATAGAAAACCTGTATAATAGTTCATTAAGGCAGGGCTGCTTCCACGCCTGTCTAACAAGACTGTCAGCAAGGATGGCAATTAGTGCCAGTGACTGGACCAAGACCACCAACTCATTTCCTCTGGGCCCCCAAGCAGCCATCTGACGATAATAATTTTGGGTCTTTACCAGGCAGGGATGGACATGAACGGATGAGCTAGAAGGGAGAGGTTCTATGTTCCATTACTAATATCCTGAGCCATCCAGTCCTACTATAAAAATTCACTTTTATTAAAAGGTTATTTCTGTCACTTGCTATAGTATTGCTATCATTCTCTGGGAGAGGAATGATGAAATATCATTTTAAATGTTATAAACGCAATATTTAAACAGCTTTTTTCTTCCCTCAGAGAAAGTGCTTTAAAAAGACATCCCCTCCAGCATGTGTTATTTCTTAACGGGGGCCAACGTTTTTTAATCTCACAGTTCCTTGTGCATTGTAGGGAGAAGAAAAAGAACAATCTGCAGTATTCTCCACTGGGTTAAAGGTTGTGTTTCTCGCGGTCTGAAGGGACACTTCTTTATTTATCCTTAATAAATTGTCACACACAAACAGAAGTTACTGAAGTATGTGGATATTGATTTCCAGTAATATAGTGACATTGACATAAAATGGATGTAATTTTAATAATAATATCTTACACTCACAATAACACCTTTTGTCCCAGAAGAAAAACAAAACACCTTCCAGGGATCACCTCATTCCCAGCTGTTGTGCAATAGCTGCATTGTGGCTTAGCCTTTGTTTCCTTGGGAAAGACAACCCTCCATGACACCTCTTAGCCATTCACAGATAGAAGTGATTGCCATTGCCCAGATGAAGTTGTAGACAAGAAGTAAACGTACATGTTACGGTTTCTAAGACCCTGGAGCCGACACCCATACACTTTAACCCAACCTTCTCAACAAATAACGCTTCCCTCCCTTTCTGCCTGCGGAAGTGATGAATGTGAACTAGCAGGACTTGGCTTTATGCTCTTCTGCAAACAGGACTTTCCCTAACAACACACATGGATTTCCATTATGTTCTGATTCAGCAGAAAATTGTATCAGCACCACTTGTGCAGCTGAGATTATCAGAGTAGTCCAGGGGATTGAAACACACGGCTTCCATTAAAATTAATTAGATACTTTAAAAATTCAGCCGAAGTGCTGCCTGGAAATGGACCTTCAAGTCACTGGCCCAGTCCAGTTCTCTGTAAGAGACAGTATGTGCTTCGGGGAAGAAGGGGTGGTGGAGTGCAAAGAGGACAACCGTAAAACAGATGGCAGCAAGTCAGGAGTTCCCTGCAGGAGAAAGGACCTTACCTTATAACAAGAATATTCCAGAACACTGCATCTTACAAACCCACTATATTATGTAGTGTAATTACTCAATGACTCCCTTTGCTATATTTCACATGCTGTGAAATGTTTAATGTTCTCCATTTCTGCAGAATATAAGGCTACTGACTATTTTCAGGGCTTCTCCTAAAAGGCACCATAACAGCGTAAAAAATAATAATGCTTTTTTTTAAGAAAGGTTTAAATAGAAAGTTTCTTGGGCCAACTATAGCCATTGCTGAGCAAAGCACAGTTTTGCAATTACAAATGTTGCTAAGTAGGAGAGTAAAATCCTTGAGATGTGAATCTAATTTACTACAGGGCTCTAAGATACAGTTAAATCACACTGGTAATGAATATGCTAATGTCTGTTTTTTTAGATGAACTTAAACTGATGACTTTGATTGTGAAAGAATAAAATTGTTCTCTTCAGGAAAAATGATAGCTGCACTAAATCAAGTGTCTAATACAAAAATATAATTCTACAGATCCTTCCAATATAAATGTCTTTAGATATGATGTGCAAAGTGCAGCAGTCCCCTTAAGACTCGCTCTTGTAATGCTCAAGGCACTGGGAGATTTGCTATTAGCTTGGTTCAGAGCGCGGTAAGAACAGATACAGGGAAGGAAACGCTATCTATTCGGGTGTCATGAGTATGCATGCAAATGCTTCTGCTGTTATTCACAGACTTGATCCATAGCAAAATTTCATGATTTTCAGTAATACAGCTTATCAGAGAACAGATATCTAGACAGTATATCCATAAATAATTATTTGCAGCAAAAACTTTCTGTTTACACCAAAAAAAACCCAAAACCCCATCTGCAGCAAGGTGAGCTTTTTTCAGCAGGCTCTGCAAAACCTTTTTTTTCAGTGTGCATGCCTATGTGACAATATCATCAGGGTCTTGAATGCCCCACTAAGCTTTCCTTATTCTAACCAGCTTCCTCTGGGACATCCACCCATGCACCCTATGCCCATGGGGCTAGGTAGCTCCACTAAAGCTCAGATCTGGGAACTTGCATCCTGCTTGAGCTATGCCATAGCTACATCTGTGTCCAGCCCTGTCTCCTGCTGTCCTGACTTACTGGCTGCTCCTCCTGCATGGACTTCAGACCTACCCTGTAGTCCTATCCCCGAGGTAGACCTCAGGTTCTCGTTGCCTAGCCCTGTCTCCAGCTGTTCCTGGCAGGACTCCAGAGCTGATATGTTGCCTCCCCTTATCCAAGACTGCCAAACAGCTCAGCCCTGCTTGAGGATGGTGGGATGGTGCCCGTTTGTAAGGATGCTGCCTATGCTGGGGTCACCGTCAGCTCTGGCTTGTCTTCCCTCATGGAGCAGCCTTGGCAAATACTGGTATTTGTCAACTTTCCAGCACTTTTTACACCACAAGATGTGACAGGGTTGTGGAGTCAAAAACCATAAACTCATGTTAGATACTTACAACTGAGCCATGTGAAAATCCAATAACTCAGTAAGTAGTCTTAAAACATCAGGAAATCCTCACATGAAAAATGTTTACCCATGTGAATAAAGACACATGAGAACAGAAAACAGCTCATCTGCGGTCTGCCAGACATTGTGCACACCTGCAGTCCAGGAAGTGAAGGAAAATTTGATTAACCTTTGGTTTTTCACAGGTAGCTCCCATTGTCATCAGAACAATCAACAGAATATGGCGCAAGGGAGCCTGTCAGTCTCGGAGAGAACAAGAGTGAAGCAGTAGGGTGGACACTGCTCTTCGTGCCATCTTTCTTCTGTGTGCATGCAAAAGATGCTCACTTACGGTGCTATCTGCCTGGCGCCTATCACAGACACTAAACTCACTCCCGAAGACTACTAACATTTATGTGGTTACTTATGTGACAGACAAAAGTACACTACAGGTAAGTATGACAGAAAGAGTTACTGAGTGAACATGCAGCTAATCAATGCATGTGAACAGATCTGCCATACTTATTCATAAATGTGTAAATGTAGTAAGTAATGAACACACAAAATATGAACACACTCATTTGTCTACTTATGAAGAATCAATTATTTCCCTATCATTTTCCCTATTCCAGCCTATACTGCAGAGGATCATTTTGTCTTACTTCACTGAAAATACAATAAATCTTCAATACATTACTAAATCTAACAAATTACTACGAATCTTACAGTATTCTGTATTTTCTTATCTAAAAAGGACAAACTTCCAAAGCAACCCATCTCTTGCTTCTTAGTTCAGGTCCATTTAATTTTATGAATTAATTACTCCTTGCACATAAAATTTCTTCCCTTGATGTTTTAAAATACACTTTTTCTGATTTCACTGCATTCATACAAATATTTCCACCAACTAAGACACTAAACCCAAATTTATTCCCTGTTAAATGAGAGCTAGATTTTTAATTTTATTAGTAGTAGGACTGAAGTACTTGTAGTGCTTCATGTAGCATTAGACTTGATCTACTCTCTTTTGCCATGTGTTTGAAGAGCTTTTGCTCTGCAAATCTGAATCAAAGATAAATCTAAATCAGAAACATATAGTAAAACTATACAAAATATGGAGCCTACTTTGGCTATTTCAGAAGGATTCTAAAAAATTATTCCCAAAGTTCTCTAGAAAAAGGAAAGTTTGTAAGAATTTGGTACAATAAACTAATATTTTTTAATGAAGAGTTGTACTTTGAAATTAAATAGATAATAATGAAAGTCATGTACCTAGCTAAAATCATGGTCATTCCTTTGGTACCTGTACATCTATCTATACGCCTGCTCTCATAACACAGGAAAATCTCATTATCTCTTTCCCTGTGTTTCCTCCATGTTGCAGGGACTTCTTTATTTATTTTTTTATGATTTTGCATGCAGTATGGTTCCTGGCAGAATGACCCTAGTAGACCTCAATCAAAGAAATGGATTCCATATTTTGATCTACAAATTCTTTGGCTATCCTGATCTCTTCTACAGTCACGAGCCAGCAGCTATACCACCACTGTCTTTCATGTAACGTGTTTTTTTCTTTGAAGGTAATGGTTCCAGGCGAAAGACATTTCCAGTAGAGCTTGCAGAAGTATGCATGGAATTGAGGCTGAGCTCACAAACATCACTACATCACCTATCACATTGCAAAAATAAACATTATATTCAGAAGTATAACCAGGAGGGTTGTGTCTGAGCCTGGAACAAGTCTTTCGATCTGTTCAGAACTTGTACGGCTGGCACGGATTTCAGGCAGGTGCTGTCCCATACTTATACCAGTTCTGATGATTGCATGTGGCTGTGTCTACACATGTGGATGTGTAATCAGTTCATACCCTGAAGAGACTGTTGATTTCTGCTCTTCCACAGCAGTCTTGCTCTAGCAATAAAGGCAGATTAAGAAGTGGCACCCCCTCTTGCCACTGGCTGCTTGTCTACACCTTAATATCACTGTTTGCCTTCCCAGCAGTTGTGCCAATACAGCTGTCTGTGGATGGCTCTCAGAGTCAGTATGAATGGCAAACCAAGCTAGTAGTCATCCACTGTAGTTTTTGCAGTAACTCTAAGAGAGAGAAATATATGTCCTCACAGGTTTGAGCTACATAAAGCTATTATGGCTATTCACACAAAATGGGATCTGACCATAACACTATTTACACTTATCTGCTGCAACAGTGGAAAAACTCAATAAAATATAAATCAAGAAGGGAAGAAATTAATTTAAGAAGTTTAAAGCAAAATAAGCAATAAATCTAGAAATGTGGATTAAAGTTACCTGAGCACTAAGTGTTTATTTTTTCCTTTCACTTTTTCATTATCATTTACACAAACATAATTTCCAAGAGCTTTTCTTTAGGATTGACCTTGGAATGGCTGCTGAGTTTCCTACTGTCAAGTGTCTCCTCTCTTGGAGGTTTGTGCCATGCTGCAAAAAATGTTCACCTGCTGAATCTCCATAGTTTACAGTCTGGTATTCCAAAGGAAACAGGCACAGGTTTTAATTTCCCTTGATATGGCAGGCTGTAATTCACAGGAAGTCAAGATCTGATATACAAGCTGCAAGGTGGGTTGTGCAGACACAGGAGCAATTCCAGCCATGCTAGAATTAGAGTCCTTAGATACAAACTCCAGACTTGTAAAGATAAAAGCAATTATTCACTCGTTAGAGAAGCAAGTCTGCCTAGTCAAGTTATAAGTCTCCTTACAGTTAAAAACACACCCTCTTTTTAGATCTATTTCCTTCAAATTGAAGAAAGTAGTTCTAACCCTAAACTGTAGATAAATTGTATATAAATTAATATAAAATTCATTGTGTATAAATTCATAACCAAAATGGCATTATATGAATAAGAATAATCTAAAATGTAATCTGGAGGTATATCTGCTACTGCCTTCATGTTTGTTATAGCACCAACAGTATGACTGTATGAAGTTCTGTGCAGTAAGGCTCTACCCTCATTAATCTGAGTAAGAATAACACGAAACACAAGCCACCACAGACTTCAGTCTAAACTAGGAACTAACCAGCCTACACTAAAAACTTTGCAATGGGGTCTTCAGTGCAACTGTTTCCTGAAATATGCAAGAGTAAACTAGTGCTGATATATTGACCAATGTCTCAGTGTAATTAGTCGTCCCATGATAATCACATAGGCACCTCCTTAAGAACAGGTAGCATGTATAGTATCATGTAATATCAAAGATATTATGCTTGTCTATTGAATCCAACTCCAGTTTTTGCACCACGTTTTTTTAAACTGTGTCACTAAGAGACTATATGCACAATACTTTTGGCCAATAATAACCTTGTTTCTAATATGGGAAAAAGGAAGAAGAAAATTATGAACAGTCCTTGTGATAATGGTGAAAGAAGTTCAAGAAGGTCATTCATGAACACAAGACAAGCATGAACTTTTTTTATATGTCCCAATAAACTCTAAATTAACTAGATCACTGCAAAGGAAACCTAGTTTTAAACACCTTGAAACTTCCCCTTTATGAGAATGCAGAATAAATTGAGTCTGCTAAATATTCTTTCAGTTATTCTCTCACTTCTTTTTTGTTTTCGTTTCTGTATATGAATAGATACATATACAGAGATATATTCTCTGTCATACAACTGCTATGATTATAAATTGGCATCGTCCATTTGTACAACACATTGTACAAAGCAGCATGAACCATTAATAGGCCTTCTGCACTCTACAATATGAATAAATGCATGAACCCACATTTTTACGTATTTTATCCAAAAATATGAAGAAACAGGTATTGATATATAACACTTCACTAGTAATTTTCAACCACAAAGACTCCTCAATACATTTATTTTCAACATACTTCACTGGAATTTTTTCTATATGCATGCAAGTTACTATTTGCCCTGGCAAATCTCAGTTTCTTCCCTCACAATCTACCTGTCAGAAAATCCAGACATACAGAACAAGTAATTCTGAAGGAAACACTCAGAGATTCGGAAAGCAGACCATACTTTCCTTCAATCAGTTGTCGCTCTCTCCTCAGGCTGAGACTGTCGTCATCACTATGGACTTAACTTGGTTTGATAGTAGCTGCATTTGAGCGTGTTGGTCTTCATCTTTTCTGGTTAAAGCCTGGGCCTTGAGTCTCTGCTTATTTTGATTTGATACTCATAAAAGATAGAAAACTTGTAAACAAAGCCTGGCTTCACCAGTCTCTAGAGTGCCAGCAGGAGACCCAGGCCTTGCTGACGATCATCTCAAGTTGATAGGAAGATGGTGAACAGCTTCAGGAAGAGCACAGATTTTGCACCATTCTGCTTAACAGTGCTGAATTTCATGCCAATGAGCACATGTTAAAGGTTTTTGTTTGTGCACAGTGTAGTATGAAACAGATTCTTTTACATACTTAATAGGCCATTGAAACATTTTTTTTTTTTTTAACTTGCCAGGAGAATGTGGCAAACTCCATTTTCCTGGAGGAAGAGACCTTCCGTACTTGCTCCACCTGTTCATTTCCATTCAGTAATGCTGCTGTCAATTGTCATCCACAGTGTCTGAGCCCACGCTAGCTTCAGCCACTTGCATTACTACTGCTAGAAACCACAGACTCAGCAATAAGGATGTCATCAGCATACTTGAGATTACAACATCTCCTTCTGCCAATGTTAATACCACTATGGCAACCATCAACAGCAATACACATTATTATTTCACTATAAATATTGAACAGATGTGACAGCCCTGTCAAACTCCTTTCCTGGTGTCCAACCACTCCGTTATACCTTTTGCTGCTTTGACTACTCTTCTCTGGACGTGAAAAGGGATGGCACAAGTTGACCATCTGTGCAGGAAAGCACTTTTGCAACACTCAGTACTGGTCCATATTTCTGTATAACATGCTTAAATAAAGTTGCTAAAATATAACTGTAATAGATTACCACCTTTGTTTTTTTTCTATAACAACTTTGTCATTAAAATCAATGCAGATTATGCAGATTTTCACCAGTTTCACCAAGATCTGGATGTAGTCCAGCTACTGTAGGATTCCTATTATAGCCAATAGCTTATTGACTCTGCTTTGGGCATTTTTTTCCTTGGATGATAGACTTTCTTGAAAGATAAACAAAAAAATGAAAATTGTGTCACAGTTCTTGTTTAACACTTTGTGTACATTCACCTCATTAATCTTTCAACTTAATTTTAAATGCCCTAAGAATGTTCTTGGAGATTAGTCAGAAGAAACTAAGTTCACACAGGCTGGGAAATTAAATGTTACTTGTTGTTCTCTTTAAGAAGGGTTTGCAGTATCTTACTTAGGGAAGATAGCTGGGGAACCATAAATTAGAAGACGGAGTTAACTTATCCCAAGACCAGGTCAGCAGGAGAATCAGAAATTGGCAGGAAGAACCTAATTCAATTTTCCATCCATGTTCCTGCTCAACCACATACCGTTCAAAAAAACACCAAAAGGTTATTCAACATCTAATTTTGTAGGCATTAGCCTTTAAATCAGAGCAAAGCAACTCAAAGAACCTGGGGAACGACCTGCCGAGTTCTGCTTCACCTCCACAGGCATAGGTTTTCTCTCTGAGGGCTTCAGAAGCAGCAACACAACAGCTATGTAATAGTATGCCTTTATCCTGTAAAACTTAGTATGTGTCAGAAGAGGGAGTATAACCATGTTCTAGGTGTGACTGTCCTGAAGAAACCAGTGTTTTAGCCAGCAGTTCTGACTTCTTTTTTTCCTTCCTTCTGAGCTGACATCTGTGGCTGGTGGAATTGACATGATAAAGACAGATGTGCAAAGCTGGGCAGACTTGGTGGGGCTGGATCCTCCACAGGTAGAGGAAGGTGACAGCTGAATCCAAGGGCTACATATAGGTGTTCTATCCTGAGCTAAGAATTATGCATTGCTGAAGCTAACATAAGTGTTTTATGTAGAAGAAGAGGTAGGCAGGCTGTGTACCCTCTCCATTGTTAAATCAATAATGTTGTGGTGTGCTGCCGAAATCCAGCTGCACATCCACTTTTTTTTTCACCTCTAGGTCTAATCAATAAAGAAAAGGTGAAGAGGAAAGGCACAAACAATAGTTGGAAGCAGCTTTGATTCTCATTGATGATGTTCTCTTTAATTTGGGTGGCATCAGACTCTTAGAAGAAAATTCTGGAGATATTTGCTAGCAACCATAAGACTTAGCTCCTTTCTGAAAAGGATTCAACCTTCATGTCTTCTCCTTTGTGACAAAGCCTCTGCGTTGATGCAAAAAGTTATCTTTGGTTTGTTGTTATTGTTGCTATTAGTATGTATTATGCAAGTATTTGACAAATATGAGTTTTGTTGCCCTTGAAGAAACCTCTAAGGAATCATTTACTGAAAGTAGGAGAGGCGTGTGATAGCTCCAAGACTGATGGGTCATCACATGGTGATGCTCAATACAAGAGACGAAACCAAAGCATAAGAGTACGACAGTGCTTGAGCAGTCATATTCTAGCATCAGCTGGATGCTGCTGGAAAGGAAATTGGATTGTTTTGCTATTTTTAAAGAATGGCCAGTGTGTTATTGCTTTGCCTTGCTTTTTTTTTTTCCTTAAGTGACCCCTAAGTACTTTACACAACTCACAGACTATACACTGCTTGATCTTAAATGCATTCAGAAGGACACAGAAATAGATACATATAAGATGCCAATGAAGGAATAAAGCAAAAAAATTCCATCCTAAATTAAAAAATGTGCCCAGTTATTTATCATTTGGGAAAAAAATCTCATTACAGCTCAAGACATGATAAAGACAGGGGCTTTGAACATATGTGACAATCTCAATTTGGACAAAAATCTCTAAACTTGCTACTTCAGTTGTAGCTTTGCATTACTAAAGACAAAGCAGGTATGATCAGGTTAATTTCTGCATTTGGACAGTTCTTTGGCATAGTGCAACACAGGAGAACAAGAGACTTTCCTCATCTTCCAACTCTTCCACAGGAGAGCAACAATGCTGCATGCCAGCCTCCCTTCAGGTCAAGGTCCTCACAGTGGACAAGCCTCAGAAACATACCTGAGCCACAAGTATTTAACCCTTATTACAGCCCAGCCCTGATTTAAGTGATTTGCAGATCCCACTCACTATATTCTTATGTGACCGTGTGTGACCAGGGACAGCATATCCAACAAACCACAGGTCCAGGTTAGCTTTAAGCAAAAGCAGTTTCTCTGAACCTAGTGGGACCCCTCACATCCTCAAAAACAATACAACAGGTGTTCTCAGTGTCATGTTCATTGAGGGCCCATTAATGGGTTGGACAGTAGGCTGGGGACCACATTAAGAAATTCATTTACTGTGTGACACGTTCAAAAGATGTCAGATGAAGAAAGGTCCCTTTGTGGGTCATATCCTTTCTAGGATACAGGTGGCCGTGAGTTGTACTCTGGGAGGCCTTGATATAACAGAAACTAAACCACTTAGCTGTTGACATAGAATAATTAAGTACTGCAACAGAATAAAGGTTCATCTATATGCAAGTTTTAAGGTAATTCAGCCTTGGGTTCGTTGAACCTAGTAAAGATGCAAATTTTGTGAATCTAGTATTTTAGGTTCACAAAACAAATATGGAGTCTTTCAGACTTTCCATTCCTGATGCTTAATACTATGGGTTTTTTCCCCCAAGAGATACTAAATTAAAGAGAAAGTACAACACCTTACTCTCTAGCCAAGAGGAAGTCTATACTATTTATCAAGCTTAGGGAATAAAGCAATTGTTGCATTTGGATGAAAGAAAAGCTCCCAATTGTTTGGAGTAGGGGCCAGGATTTCACCTTCTGAAAAAATGAGCCCTCTGGTACCTCAGAGGTAGTACTGATTAGGACGAGTTATATAGGGTATATACCACCTTCAGGTTTTCACTACAGATTATGTCTATAGTCTATACCTTTTTCTTACTTTCCCTCTGAATTTTGTTTTTTTTCCCATTCCTTCTTTGCCCTTTTTCCCCTTTCCTCCCTCTCTCTCTCCTCCCTCCTTCTCTCCCCCCTCCCCATGCCCTCTGCTTCTCTTTAGGTTTCTTCCACTCTCCTTTCTACTCCTTTCACAGCATCCCCAATGCAGAATGCAAACCGGTAAAATTAACATTCTGGTTAAACTTTCAAGCTCTCAGCATCTGAATGGGTTTGAATAGAGGCAATGCCACTAAGCCATCCCTTTTGTAGTTATGGTATAAAATGGTGGCATCCAGACCAGCGGGACAATTCCTCCCCAGTGCAGGGTGTTCAGGAGATTATAAAACTTACATTTGGCTTCTGCTATCTTTTAATTTTTGTTCTCTATAATAAAATATGAGAGGAACTTCCTTAATTTTCACATCAGTGTTTGCAGCTCAGGACTCCATTAATGCACCCTTCTCCCCGCTGCTGTTGTGTGCCCTAGTTTGCAGTCAGTTCATTCTGCACTGATGTATATTTCATTGCCCAAGGCTTAATTTTGATTTATTGTCCATCCATAAATTAGAAAAATATGCTCTGGAATTCCATCCCGCTGAAAAGCTGTGCCTGATGTCAGGGGACTGGGTGATATTTAAGATGTCAGAAATACATATTGGATTAGTGTGCTTTGTTTCCCCACAACAGCAGGTGTTTAATCATAGCTGATGGCTGAAGTTAAATGCATTAGGACAGGATCAGCCAAGAAGATGGAGTTTTTCTAAACCATACAAACTCCAGATAAATAACTCAAAACTAATTGTGTGTCCACATCTTAGATACATTTTTATTTACTTTAATACATTAAACAATGAAAATAGCCCCTGGCACTTAACTCCTCATTTAAGATCTGTACAAATCTTTGATACTAATGAGTGAGTGGCTTTTGCATGGTATTACACTGTTCTTTCTTGGCCCTTCAATGGCTTAGGATATTTTCTAAAGGAAAGATAACTAAAAAAGAAATAAAAAGGAATAAAGCAGCTATAGAGATGGTACATCATTTTTTGAGGTTGGGGGCTTATTCCCATAGAAAATTCAAGACATAAATGTAAAAAAAATCACTTACTATACACAGGACCCTAAATAACAGAGACCACATTCTGCATCCAAGGGCTGTCTTGAATTTTCTTTTTCTACTGATGATTTTTGTTTGTTGCAGTTAAGCTTGCTGCTCTGTTTATGTTAATGAGTAGTCTCTGTGTATAGAAAAATGATCAGGCCTGGTCTTGTGCAATTTAGCTGGAGGCCGAAGAGAAGACGCTTAGGAGAGCAAACATTTTCAAGGTCAAGCGGTGAACTGTAACAAGCCAGTGAGATTCATGGCGAGAATTGTATATTTTGACACAACAGCGATTTGATTAAAAGAGAAAGTAATGGGTTTAAACAGTCGCTATGAGGATGTAGCCAGACTTTGTTAGCTTTTCGCAAATTACTTAACAGAGCAGTGATGGAACTGGAAATAGGGCTGTTTTGTGTAAGGTAAAGAAAAGAGGGTTACATTTGAAACAGGAATAATAAAGGATGCTAATGTTTGGTATTAAATGTATTTCACTTCATTCACCTTGCAATGATTTCTAGGAAGTTTAGAACGTTATAAATATTATAGACAGCTATAATAAAGTTGATGGGGTTTAAGTTTTCTGATATTCCAAACACAGTTGCTGTTACCACATTTGTAAAACCTCAGCCCTCTATGAATAAATAATACTCAGCTTGTATAGGACCCTTCTCATAGAGATATCAAATCACTGCAAAGGCAGGCAATGGGAGGTACTGCTCACTTCATATGCTGCACAGAGAAACTGAGGCAGGGAGGCTTTGACTTGAGTCAGAGGGAAACATATGATAAAGGCCCCTATTTCCCAGTCTTTAGATTTATGGCCTGATTACACGTGATATTTAAGCTTGAGCTTGTAACCTACTATCTAGTTACCCCAAAACAAAGCTAGGCACATCTTTCAAACCTTTGCTGTATCTGTGTCCCGCTAACCCAAAAAAAGAGGTATTTATTGTATTGACATTGTGCCCCTATTGCCTTCCTGTTTTAAAAGTATTTTTAATAGAATTTTCAAACCATGGTCCACAACAAAGTGAGCTCCAGTTTGCATGTGCCCCAGAAGAGACTCTCTTCTGCAGGCACATTCCACTCCACCTCAAAGCAGAGACTTCCCAGGGTCTGAACCTCACTCAGAACAGTAAAATTTCATGTGCAAACAGCATTATGAGCATTTCATCAGGCTGGATGTTTTGAAATTGGAGCTGCAGTGAGTGTCAACTGGAGACCTGTACTCCAACAAAAAATTATCCCTTTCCTTTTCCTATTAGGTCTGCTTCTACTGTTGTTGACTTTGCTTCTTTGCACACACACAGGTTATGTGACTGCTTGAGGGCAGGTCTGTTTAAAAAAAACTCAGTTGCTTTAAAAAAACCAGCCAGTAAACAGATAAAATCCTGTTAATGATGAAAGAGTGCTGCCTTACAACAGCAAAGTAGGAGCAGGTACTGGGATCTTCCCAGGCATACAGGCTGGAAGAGAGGACCACGAAAGCAGGGAATCAGAAATGATTGGATGTGACCATAAGCACAAGAATCGTCACCTCTGTGGCCGTAGGTTGTATTTCATAAACAAGTTGTTTAAAAAAAAATGTTATGTTTTCTTGATAAGTATTGCTTAAGCTCCCAGTGTTCAGGGTACGTTATCAAGCTGTGAGGTAAAGCTTCATGGTTGGATTAAGCCCATCTCAGGTCACGCTGCCATCAGAAAGGGGCAGTCCTGCCTTATTGAGTACCTTCTGTCAGTGCTATCATCTAGAGTGGGACCACACAGAGAGTCAAACCCCTTCTCTAACCTTGTTGAAATTCAATGTTCTTGATGGTCAGCTGGGTCACTGAGTTGATCCAATTCACCATGTGATGACATGATCACTACCTGTTACAGTCAGGAGGTGGTGGGAACATGTCACTGGGGCTTAGACAGGGGGCAGGACTGAAGAGCAGCAGGCTGGGCACTGACCAATTTTTCTAAAGTTACCTTTGAGTTTGGTTCTGACACTCCAGCATGGCTTCCAGATTTGTTTTCTTTTGTCTTAATGCACAAGAAGATAGGGAAAACCTGCTAAAGATTAAGGCTTGGATGGGAACCATCAAATAATATGGCTTCGGTTTGCTTCAAAAATGTCCGTTTAGAATTAGTGTGATGTTGTAGCTGCCTTCAGCAGACAGAATTTGCTAATAAGTCCCCTCTATACTGAGGCTGAATGAGGTTGAACTCATACTCCTTGCAAGGATTCTGTAGAGGGAGAAGATAATTTTTATTTTGAGGAAAATATAAGCATTAAATCCCCAATTCTGTGCCATTTATTCAGCCAAAAATTCCACTGAATTGCTCCCACTAAGTAAGAGCTTGAGGATATAGCCCTAATTCAGATTTCCTGTGAGTATTAGAGAATGTAATTCACAAATTAATGCAAAACTGATTTTTAGTCTAAGGAGCAGTAATTCTGATTGGAGACTGGGAAGGCAAAGGCTGATGGGAAACCATGTTTAAAAATACATAAATATTAAATCACAGCTTACCTCTAGGGGAAAAAAAATCCAATACAGCAATTAATATCTTTCAATTAACTTGTTAGTTTAACTGGAAAAATATTAACAACAAAAAACTGAATACCAATAAGAAATGTCCAAGGAAGATTCCAGACTATTCCTCTATGCAAGAGCAAACTACATCTAGCTTCACTTGATCTTCAGCTTCAATCTTTTGCAATTTAATACCAGCTGAAACAGCTTCCAGCTCATAAGTCCATTAACCTCTACATCCCAGAATGTTCTACCCCTTAGTATATGTAGGAGATTCCTTCAATTGTTACCAGTCTTAAAAAACATTTTCCAGGGGAAGATTTTGGGTTGAGCAGGGTATTTATCAGGAGTCACAATTCCCGATTTCTCAGTTCTTCCACAGACTCCTTGTGTGACCTTGAACAAGTCACCACACTTCCATTTCCATCTCCAAACAAAGGGTATCCTACTTACTTATCTCTCAGGGGCCTTGTGTGTCTTAATCAATCAATATTTTTCATGACATTTTGAGATCCACAGATAATTAGAGATTCTATGACAACAAAACATAAATATAGTACACAGCTTATGGGCTGTTTTTTTCCTCCCCTAGTGTCTTGTAACTCCAGTGGGACTGGTGAATATCTGTACATGTTTTTAGCATACATTGAAAGGAAATAACTTACTAAAAAAACCCAAAGTCCCAAACATTTCTCCTGTTTGATTATCCAAGGTGTCCTATGAAGGAAAATAGAAATTCTGATGAGCTCTGACTTCTAACTCCATCTGTAGAGTTACAATAGCAAAAGGAAAGTGACCTACCATTTTGAAAAGGCAGCACAGAAAGTTTGATCATGCTGGAAGTCTAACGATAAACTTAAAGTTCATTGAACAGGTTCTCAGGAAAACTGTCAATTAGATTCCCGCAAACAGTAGTATCATACAACATTTCTTTGGGGGGAATACACAGGGAGGGTCCCACACTGTGTGGTCAGACACTAGGTGTTTCAACGAGATCTGTAATTAGATGATAAATGATATTGTGGTCTGCTATGTTTCCACTTGCTTTGGTAATAAATCATTGGGACATTTAAATGTCCTAGGTTTTGCTGCTACCAGGCCTGCTTCTCCTTTCACATATGAGGCAGAACTTTGAACTATGAATTTTCTCATCTGCATCAGATACTTTACATTTCATATGCAAGAAAGAAGGGCAAAGTTTCATACGCAAACTTACCTAGGCACTATTTATCCTGTAGAATTGTGGTTACACACTTTGTGCTGTAGGGTCAGCATGGGACGGAGGTCCTGGACAGTTCACAAAGAAAACAAGCAAAATATTTCTGACTAGTCACATATTACATCATATCACAGTGCCACACTTAATTAGAACTGAAAATATGCATCAGAAAGATAAACCATTATCAGAGATTTTTGCTTTCTGGTGTTCTACCCATTTAGAGACTGCAACAATAATCTTTGTTTCCAAAATAAAAAAATAATCTTGATTCCAGCTGAGCTGAGATAATAAAAGTAAAATTTTTGTTCTAGCCCTAAGAAAAACCATGTTCTTCATCGTTAACTGGGCAATTTCTCTATTTGCAATAACTGAATTTAATAACAATAACAATGATGATAATAAAGTCATACCTATTATTCCAGACTGAAGACAAAGAAATGACTGCAGAAAATGAAAAGTAAGATGCATATTTTTTCTCTATTGGTTTGAAAATTATAGTAATAATGAGCTGTTTAAATTATCAAAGGAAGCTCATCACTTTCTGGATATGCTTCTAGTCACATTTGCAAGCTTCTAAATGTTTAGTAACTAATTGGTCTTTCACATTTCCTAGTGGCACAAGCACTTCTTTAAATTTTATTTTAAGCTGTTCCTGCTGATACAGACATGGCAGCACTAAGGTAAGGCAGTTGACAAATATGCATATCATCCATTCCAAAATGCAAGTGACTAAAATGCACTCCTCTCAGAAAAGTCAATTAGAATAATCAGATGTTGATGGTTAATCGATTTATTCATTTAAAAATACCAAACTGACCCAAAACTTGAATTATTTATAATTTAATTTATTATTTAATGCTCTAATTGTATATCTACAAGTATGGTCATTGTGCTAGTCCCATATGTTTTAAAGTACGGCCTTTGTTCCACCAAACTTCTGCTGACAACAGGCATAGACTATAACCATCTCAGCAGCAGGTTAGTTGTCTGTTTTGAAATCATGCATATACCAGAACGCGTTTGGCCTGATGGATGTGTGTCTTTCAAAATTTCAGTTGAAACTGGATTAAATTTGACTACTTTGAGAATTTTGTCACAAGTCCAAAACTCAGACCAAACTTATGGATGTAGTAAAGTATTAAACTTGAGCCAAAAAAGTGTTTTTGAATAGAAAACTCACACCATTAAGTTTTTATCAGAATCAGGCTAAACTTTCCAAGGCTGGAAAGTGATTTTGCCAGTCTAAAATTTGGCAAAATTTGTTGGGTTATAGTTGAATTTTATTTTGACTTTGTTATTACTCTCTAGAACAGAGATTCAAACAATCTCTAGAACAGAGATTCAAACCATCTAAGGAAATTGAAATTCTTGCAAACAGAAATGGATAATAAATTAAAAATGTAATGTTTCATGCACCTCTGGTTTTACCTGACAGAGCATAACAATTTCAAAGGAGCATTTATAATTATTCAACCAAAGATTACAGAGAAAACACTGTTCTTACCCTCCCCCCCCCCCATGTCTTTTACCACAGCTGGAACTAGTAAGACCCCTAATTATTTCCTCTACACACTGCACAAAAGCAGCCTTCATTTCTCAGCTTTGTGAAGGAGAAGTACGTTTTCTTCCAGGGTCAGGCAGCTCTATAGTAAGTTGGGAATGTAGAAGTCAGTGAGGACTACATATTAGTCTACAGAGTGAAAGTAGCACCTATAGCTCTTCCTTCTTCTTGGAGATTTTCTTAATAAAACCAGAACTTCTATGTTGCACAAATGTAAACGTACAGTCCCCACACATCTACTTCATCATATTAGACTCATTTATTTGTGTTTAGTATATGGAGCTTATCGAAGGACCATGACTTGCTTCTGTCTTTATACTAGCTATTTTAATTTCTGCAATTCCACTTCAAGAGCATGTTTTGAAGAACCTCGAGTACTGATGAGAGCCAAGGGATTGGTCGTAGGCATGGAATGGCTTCCAAACAAAGACATTTCAGCTTGGAAAAGACACATCTGAGGGAGGAGATGGTGGAGGTAGATAAAATCAGGAGCTGATGAACTGATGAATACAGAATGGCAACCAGGGTCAGGCAACTAGAAGACCAGGCAGTAGGCTTAAAGCAAAGTACCTTTTCATGCAGCATGAACAGAATCTGCAAACAAGCTGTTGGGAAAGCTCCAAGTATATCTGTATTTAAAAAGGGATTAGACACATTCATGACAGGCAGAGCTACCAAAGGTGAATAAATACGTGGTTCCAACACAGCTCAAAGTCCCTAAATGACTGCCAAAAAGAAGAGGGATCACAATACTTGCCTTTAAACTTCCCATAAACAGGTGCAACTGCCCACTGTTGGAGAGTAAACTACGCCAGACAGATCTTTCATAGAGTTCTTCTCATGTATTTTACATTAGCTAATATAGTTTGGTGTATAAACTGAAAACATCTCTAATCTGAAAAGTTTACAATCCTTGACCAAATCAATTATAAGAGCTCAGAACAAGCTTTTGCAAAATGACAAGTCCTACAAAGTTGCTTTCACAGTACTATGATCTAACACTCTTCGCCAGACTACAGAAGTAAATGGGAGCTGAGATGCCTCATTTGGGAGTGCTCTGCTCCCGCTCTTTGGGCAAACAAGCTACAGGTGATCACTCTGCTGCTGAACCTTACACACAAAGTTAATGAACAATGAAGGCAAAATAAGTCTGACCTGCATACCAGGACTTGCTTTAGGGCTCTCCTCCCTGTAGCCCTTCTGGATCTGCTGTAAACCTGATTTGCAGCTCTGTGAATGTTGTCTTCCTCCCACCAACCTCAGGACTAGCTCTGAGGTCATCCATACTTGCTGTGCTCTGCTGACGTCATGGGAATGGTGAGGATTTCCATGGCATGAAAGTCTGGCCTTGGGTGCTTTTTCAAGGCAGTGACCAACCTTGCACTATCAACCTGCGTTATGGCTCTTCACAGGGAAGAAACAAAGTGTTGGTCAGAAGGACATCTGCAGAAGTCTGATGGGAGAATACAGAGGCCTGGCAGTTATCCTCCCTGAGGGAAATGCTTGTTTCTGTGCGCAGTCCTTTTCTTGGCAAAATACTCTACTACTGCTTCATGCTCTCCTCCTCTTATTAATTATCACCCCTAGAGCTCGGTGCACCCAGAAGGGGGGGAATGAACCTGACTGAATCATGTGCCCCCTCCCCAAACTGGACCGTGTGCCCCTCTCTGGTGGTGCCAGGAATGCTGAAGGGAAGGGTAACGTGGGCACGTTCCCTGCAAGCCAGGGGCATCGTAAGGGGGCACGGTGCCACAGAGCCCGCGGCTCAGTGCTGCGGCTTCCTCCTGATTTCTGTTTTTTATCATTACTCAGTTCAGCCACACAAGGCAAATTGTGTTTAATAAATTAGCCTAATGGATTCCGCAAGTGGTTTGTGAGCGGGGTGCTTCCTCCAGTTAAGGAAAACATTTATATTCCCTCTCCCTTTGCTTTTCACAACCACGAGGGTAAGCAGAGGGCAGGGGACGGTGGGAAGGGGGGAGCGAGCCTGCCGGGCATCCCCGGGGCCGGGGGCACTGTCCGGGCCAGCCGTGTTGGGGCACGGGGAGCCCGGGGTGCTGGTGCCCTTTGTCTCCCCGCTGGCGGCCGGGCAGCCCTGCGGTACCTACCACAGCTTCCTCGGCGGGCAGCTCCCTCCCCTTCCCCGCGCTGCACATTACACTCTTCCAAAGGGGCCTCTTTAACAGCTCCCCATGAAATAATAATTCATTATGTCACTAGGAGGGAAGAAAGGGAGTGTAAGTGTCTTGATGGGATTAGCGGAAACCCCCGCAGAGATGATTTAGGAGCCGTGATAATTCATTTAATAGGGGCCTGGGGTAAATTGCTAGACAGGGAAATGTAACTGAACCAGCTTAGAAAGGGCGCATTACAGGTCTGTATATGATAACTGGCTTCATTAGCAATATTTAAGAGATTTCATTTGAGAATGAGTCATAAAATGCAGAACTATTTCATCCACCTGGTTTGGTGGCCTTTAGCTTTACTCTGTCTGAATATTAAATTGGAAATGGCACTACAGCAACACATTTTGGAAACTGTTCTTTTGGCTGTTATTTGTATGGTTGGTTTAGCTTCTCGTTTGTTAACCTTTTAAAATTAGTACCGTCGAAGCAGCTAACGGTACATCCAGCACTCAGAGAGATGAGGAAGGCTTCATGGCTGGAAGAGACTGCTGCAAAACTTAGCAAAAACTCCAGGTTCCCAGTGCTGTACACACACAGGTCCAGAAAGTGTCAGCAAATGGCCAATTATTTCCACAAAGCTCAGTAAGCTAGCCCCTTTCCCACTGAATATGTCTGATTATGCAACAGCTTGGATGGGTGGAACAACATGCACGCATACAGAAATAATTAGCTGGACTTGGGGAAGCCTTCATCCTGTACTGCGGAGCTGAAGTTTGCCTCAGATGCTATTATTAGCAAATGCTGGGTTTGTTTTTGGAACAGGAAAAATAGACATCGTAGTTTTCTCCCACTTAGCAACATTTTAAAATTGGTGATCCTGGAAAAATTCTGCTTTTTTTAAAGCATGGTCTAAATGATTTTTTTTATACATGGCCCAAATAACTGACTAGAGATTCCTACTCAGTGTATATGGGTAAATATTAAAATTTATCAGATGAGGTTAGAGACATAAAGAACCAAGTTCTGTACAGCATTGCAACTTCATTAATTCCTCCGGGGCTGTGAGACGTAAACAATGGCATAACTTGGCCTGGCACTTGTGTGGTTTGGATGTGTGTGTGGTGATGTTCATTATTCATGGAAAAGAAATTGTTGAGGATAAAAGCTATTATAAGTGTTTTGTTCATCCTTAATATTGTGCTCTTATGCTTGTCAAGTAACGTTTCAGTAATAGTTGTCACTGGTACTTTTGAGTTACAAACTTTCGCTTTTTAAAATCATTATTTAGAGTATGATTTTAATGCTTTGTCCCCTTGGATGCATTTTAAGAGACAAGATGCACTTCAAGATTTGGGCAAATGTTTAACAAATACCAAAAAGTGGGTCATAAGCCTACGAGCTTTTTCAGTGTCCCCTTCTTATTTATCACTGGTTCATTTTTTATATCACTGAAAACAAAGGAAATGCACTCATAAGGAAATGCTGTCAAATAAATTATTAAAGCAATTCTGTCATAAATATGTGTGCTGCTTATTCTTCTCCTGAAATATCAAAATGAAACAGCGATATTTTAACATCATTGTATAGGATTAGAGTAAGATTTGCTGATCATATTTTATCTGGGGATGTTGCCAGCTAAATTGTACTGTAATTCACTGTGCAAGTTACTATCATAGAAAAACAAATAACTGAATCCTTTTTAGTCCTCACACGAAGTGTGGATGCATTAATAAACTCTTCTAATCAAAAAAGACAAGTAATTATACATAAAATGATGCTATTACACATATAGGGTTGTACAAATAAAGGATGAACCAGATTTTCTTTAGATTGTTAAAATTTAGCAAAACCTCCTGTTCTGTCTGTGTACCACACAAAGCCTGGTGATATTACCATCTTTTTTTTCCAACTTTGAAATCCTACAATAAAGAGGTTGTACTTGATATAATATTGTAAACCATTTTGAAATATGGCAAGCAGTATCTTTATCAAAGGTAGCTAACCACAACTGTCAATTGTAGGAATAAGACAAGTGTTTTAATAAATCTTCACTAATACTCCATACAAATATAAAAGAATGACTAGCTTTCTCTCCGGCCCTTTCCCTAGTGACCACTGCCCGTTATGACTTTGAATGATTCCCTCTAATGGAAGACAGCCAATACTGTCCATTATTCCAGATGGTCAGCTCGACTGCGAAGTTCTGCTAATGCTTCTCAGTGTTCAGACATATCTCGCCAGCATGGTTGGTTTTTTTTTTTTCCCTGCTTTCCATGATAATCCAGTCCCAGATCAGCCATCTAATAGTTGGCAGACAAAATGTGGGCTATCTTGACGACTAGTCACAAAATCCGTGTTGGTATTCATGTTAGAAAAAGTGCACCGTGGTTTCCTGCCCAGCTCGTATTAAAAGGAAGTCAAAACAGACCAACAGCTCTATAATAGCCAGTAAGTAATACATTAATCACTTGCTGCTGCACAGCTAAGAGGTGACAGGAAAAAAATATAAGCAGACTTTGTGGGCACATGCTGAACTGGGCTGTACCTGCACGATAATCCTGCCCATGACCATAGTTTGCACTAAACACAAACAGGAATTGGTCCAGTATCTTCCATGTAGCTGGTGTTGCTTTTTCATGTACTGTGGATATTTGACATGCTCTGTCCTGATTTCTGTAAAAGCAATTCAAATCATGCAAATATTTCATGCTCTAATCACCAGAAAGTAGATAAGTACTGGCCTGTGCATGCAATTTACCAAAGTTCAACTAATTTTTCAGTTAGTAGATAATGGCTGGGTATTATAAAGTAATGCTTATCACTTCACACGAGCAGCATTTGCTTATTGCTGTTCTCTCTTAATACAAAGAGGCATTAGCAGACACTTGTAAATTTTCCTATGTACAGCTTACATAAAAACTAATGACAACAACAACAAATGACAACAACCGCTCCCATTTAAAGGCACTGCACCTAGAATAAATATTGTAGGTGTCCTTGGGGACAAATATTTCAAATGCTTAGATATCTTCCTGCTATGCTGTCTAGCATCTTGTCATGCGCAAAAGCATGCTATGAAAAGTGGGCTTACACACTACTTAGATGATTTTCTGTAATGGGAATCTTAAAATGTTGCATTTCTGGCCTGAAAATTAAAATGACTGGATTAATTTTGCAAACCCAGAATAGCTCTAGTAAAAACAGACTGGTGGTTTTGACACCGAATTACATGGAATTGCTCCAGGTTTTCACCCTTGCACAGGAATACAAATTGGGCTGATAATTATGTATTTCGTTGCAATAATATCTATTGTTTAATTGATATATTCTATTTCAGGCAATCAGATATTTCAAAATATTCAGGGAACATTCAGGTACAAGACACTAGTATCTGATTCTTTTTCAAAAATAAAATAATTTTCAAGAGAAAACTAACTATATGTTTGACCTCCCCACTTTTTCAGAAATTATTATCCCTATAGCACTATCAGTACTTTCAATAAAATCAAGTTTAACTTGTGTTTGAAACACACATTACAAATAGATGTATAGATGGACGAGATATTGAGAAAAGGAATAGTACAGATTATGAATATTAAGATTTATATTAATCTATAAGCCTATTAAAGTACAGTAAAACCTGTCCTTCAGACCACCTTTTTAAAGATATCACCTCCCTGATGGGACCACTAAATTTCGGGCCAAATTATTTTCCCATAAAGAACAATGAAAAGAAAATGATTATATTAAGACTACTTCTACTATGGTTTCTTTTCATTGTTCCGCCAAAAATGATTCCAAACAGTAAAATAACATTGATTTTGACCTTGTTAATGAACCTGAAGAACTTCAAGGCATACTTGACCATAGATTTCCCTTTAATCAGGAAAAAACTGACATGTACCCATCATAATTTCATCTACCTTGGCAGAAGATATGTAATTTCACGGGTATTTTGGATAGGCAGCTTGTCTTGATATTGTTAACGTTCCACAGGGACAGAAGCAGGGTCTTTTTCTTCATACCAACACTCTTAAATGATTCTGTAATTTGTATAACATTGATTAAGTCTTCTGAGAGTTAGGAATATTTTAAAAGGCTGTGTTGTACAGATTTATATACTATTACAGGATTAATTTAATTTTTCCAAGATATCCATCTTCCCTATGGTAGGAACTTTCCAGAGGTGTCTCACTGGGACTTCCTCACTCCCTTTAGGAGGGCTACACCTAGTCAGTGTAAAACGTAGATGATCACAGTTTCTCTTCTATTAATATGAAGGGTCCCAGAGACTACAAGTCCCAGACTGCAATATCCCACCTTGATTTGAGCAGCCTTCCCTAGGCTGGGACTTCCAAACAAGACCTGGATTGGGAGAGCTCAAAATACAGGTTGTACAAAGCATGTTGGTCTGCAGCACATTATCACTGCTAGCCACCGCCTTTTTTACTTTTACCTTGCTGTCTCTACGCGTACACAAAATCTGGTGTGTTTCCCACAGGTCTTTGCTAGATATTTTTGTATGTGTTCATACCATTCAGTGTATTTACATTCTTACATCATTACTTTATGCGAAGGATCAACATCCTAACTACTGCTGCCACTGGGAAGCTTGTATTTTGGCCTTTACAGATATTATACTAATTGCTTACTATGTTACAGATGGATTTTTTCTAAGGCAGTGAAAAAACACAGTTAAAAAACAAACAAGCAACCTCTTCCACACTCAGAATACACTACAATAGTCACTTTTCTTCTGCATATAACCTCAGTTTCCCTGGAATTATAATAAGCATTGTTAATGCTAAAAAGCAAACCCAAATTTAGATCATTAGGACTATTACGCTAGCAGTTATACACCGGATGTTTTTGTTACTGTTTGGAGTGCCTGTCTTGCTGTAAACATACCCAGGGATTTGGTGATGCTTATAGATATAAGCAGGCAGGAGACATCTCACATGCATTTAGGGAAGAGCTAGAGTTGCCCGCATCAGAATTTCTTTGGCCTCTTAGTAGTGGGACATGCTTTTCCCATGTAACTACTGCTCTGCCACCCAGAAGGGAACACATAAGTGAATTGTTTGAGACCTGACATGGGATAGTTTAAGACAAAAGGCTCTATATACTTTAGCTGTTTCAATGGAATAATCAGTTCATCTGAACTGGGGGTTCTCAGAGTACCCTGTGCTGGTGTCCCATTCAGTCAAAACTGCCCCACTGTGGCTGTCAATACCAAAGAGCAGGGTGGTTTCTTGACTTATTTTCACTTGTCAACATGAGATTCAATTAAATTATTATTCTGCTAGATGAGGCGCAGTCTACCAAGCTGCCACTTATCTTTAATCCAATGCTTTTACTGGACTTGTTGTGCCCTATTGCCTCCAATTCACAAACTACTCACAGTGAATGTTAATAGTATTGGTAGTAACTTTGCATTTGTGTTGGTGGTCGTGGGGCAGGAATGCTTCAAGTTGGTGTCATCAGACACTTCATACAACAAAATCACAATCCAGAGCTGCAGTTGTAGGAGTAGCTGTGTCTATATCATTGCTTGTTGATTCCCAAAGAGGCAGATCTTGATTCCTCTCCCTGCTAGTCCTTTCTTCTCTCACCCTCCCTCTCTCTTGCTCTGAGCCACATGGTCCCACCACCTGCCTTGCACCATCTCTTTTGCTCATCAGAACCTCCCTCCTTTTCTTTCAGCTCATTCACCCAGCAGAAAATCACCCCCTTTTAGCTGCATCAGTTTTCTGCCAGGTTGGCAAGCTGAATCAGCTCTCAGAGGAGCCTGGGGAGGGTTAGTGTGCATGGCAAGTGGCAGAAGTGCCTGCCTGGGAGCAGGGGGAGAGGGGAAGGGGAAACGGAGTGGAAGCAGGACGTCCCCTTGCTGGTGGCCATGGACTCGCTGGTTGATTGGCTCATCGCATCCTGTTGAAGCAGCCTGAAACATCAGGGCACTTTACAGGATGCAGTAATTGAATTGATAGATTTCTCACATTTCTTCAACGGATGTTCAACCTCTCTGGTAAATTCTGCTTCGTTAACTCACATTATTAACCCTTGTAACTGCAGTAGCATTGTTTTTCTTAGTAAAGAGAATAGTTGCAACTTACAGTTAACAGACTAGTGCTCAAAAACCAGAGTGGTAAGAAAAATAAAGGTTAATAAAAAAGCTGATTCACTGAAATGAAACTCTGCAATTTAGGTCTTCCATGCTGAGACGTTGATTTATGCCACTGCACTTTGTTGTGTACAAATGCACAATAGGGCCAAGCCTGTGTTCCTGCTTCAGCCCACCTTTCTGTAATGGGAGTTTTGGCAGAGTAATTTGGCAGCCCTGCAGTACATGAAAGGCTGTTTTTTCCTTGTGCTTTTTACACACCAGTCCCCCTTTTTGTTAAAATGAGATTTTCTTGAAACCTGTCATAATTTAAACCAACCCTGAACTCATATTCATCCAAACACATATTTTAATGTAATGTTTAAAATGTTTGTGTAGGCATGTTAACACCCCTCATATATTTAGGCTAAAACACAAACCATTATTTTCATTTTGTTTCATTACTAGTATTTGATGTGTGACACAAATTCATGACTGGTTAATGAGCAAATGTTAGCGTGGCACAACTATGTCTGTTACAGAGCAATCAGTGTCTCAATAAGGGTTTGTTAAAGCCAGGGTTTTATTGTTTTCCCTTCCTCCACAGTTCAGTGACCTAAACGTAATTTATTGTCTTCTCACTTTTTTCTCATTCCTCCCGAAACGTCCCAGTGTTTTCCTTGCTGCATCTGTATTGGAAGCCATGAACATCTCTTTATTATTATCATCCACACAGCATGATAGATGCACTTGGATGATTTATAAATAAACAAAACAAAAAGTCTTTGCCCAGAGGAGCCTACAATCTAGTGCCTGAATGCTGCAGTGGCTATCACGTGGGTTGGATTGCTGTGTCCATGTGTTATCAACTTGAAAATTGTGGCTGAAAGCTTTAATTCTGCAGTCAGCTCTGCTAGTGAGGGATAGATTCAGGCCCCAGTCCTGCAGTCGGCTGTGCTGGCTGGGAGCCCGGCGCCTGTGCGGAGCCTGGCAGCGGGCTTCACCGGCAGACAGGACGACACAGTGAGGTCCTTCACTACTGGATTTAGCTTGTTAGCACTGCAAATCAAACTACTGTTTTTTTTTTCTCTTTCCGCAGCAAGGGTTCTAAATTCTCACACCTAATGTCCTATTCAGGTTTGTGGGGGAGACATGGGCATTTTCTTTTGGGCAACACTATTCAGAACTCCTTGGTGCAAAACACTCTGACTGGCATGCTTCGCTGCCAAGTGTGCAGTCCTTGCTCAGGCAAAATTCCTGTTCTCTCCAGTGGGCATTTTGCCCAAGTAAGGAAACAGGCCCATTTTACAACAGTCTGTATAAATGAGAATCTTCCAGCTCTAAGGTGTTTCAGATAGTCTGTTGGCTACAAACAGAGATATGTGGAGCTTTATGGCTGAACGGTATTAACTGGCAGATTTTACGTAATTAAAATGTAAAATATCAACGTTACATACAGTTAAGAAAAACTCTCCCTTGATTTATGAGTCTTTGCTGATATATTGAACAGTATGGCCATTTTGTGATATATATCTGTAATAATTATATATTACAGGGTTGTATAGCTTTTTGAAAGAGCAAAATGCAAAATGTATATTTAAAGCCTTTGGTCATCTATTGGGAGCGATGTTAATTATGATTTGTGAATTATTTTCTGCATGAAATAACAATCTTTACAATAACAATATATAGATTATGAACTTCTCAGAAAGCCTAATGCCTGTGGGTGATATTTGGGTTGTTTAAGTAGTGTCATTCTGGCAGAGCATTAATTTAGGTTTTCATGCTCTAGTCAGCACCTTGGATGTCCTCAGAGTTTTACACTTGGATTAAAAATACATTGAATTCATCAAGCATATTGTTAGTAAAATGAACTTGGGACTTCCCTGTTGCAAACCAAGTTTTATGATTTTCTGACTCTAAATGAACTAAGAGAAAACCAGAAATGTTTGCAATTTTGCAATATAAAGCTTTTCTCCCTACCCTTGCACAGCTTTGAATCTCTGAAACAAACTGTGCATAAATAGCTATTGGACTGGTTTCAATACCGAAAATTGATCCCATTCCTTCTCCAAATATGCCAATAGCAAGACCACCACTTCCTGGAAATCATTAAGCAGAGTAGATCAGATATGCAGCTGGTTCAATCCCAGAGATGGATATTTGAAACATCTCTAAATGAGTCTACAGAAAGTTCAAAGCTCGCATACCCAGCTGCCACACACAAAAAAATCCTAGCTGCAAGGCAGGAAAGATCAGGATGCAAGAGAAATAAGGAGAATTTGCACCAAAGTACATTATATTGTGGTACAAAAGAAATAAATCATATGTGTATGAAAATCATAAGCTTTAAGCTTTGGAGAGAGTTGTGCAATTGACAATCAAATGGAGCTTAAAGGAAATTACGAGGTTTTACACTAAAGTCCTGAAATAAAGAAAGTAATATTTTACAGAAAAAAAATTGCAAATGTCAAGATTAAATCGTAAGACTTTGCACCATTGAGCTACTAGCTAGCTCTATAGCTTCTTCAGTTCTTAACACAGGGAAAGACCAACTTTCATGGTCAATAAAACTTAAGAACTTTAGAAATACATTTAGAGACATAAATCATGTATTTGTGACTTTTCCTCCTTCAATAGCTAATTATGGGAAAAAAATGATCGAATATGTGAACTCCTTGGCTGCTAACCTTTTCTTGCGTTTGTTTTTAGGCTCATTTTTAATAGTTTTTTCTTGTTCCAAGGAAATTATGCTAATTTCTCAGCTTAAAAGAAGGTGGCTGCTGTAAATGAACAGCACAGGGGTTTTTTTGTCTGACTTACTCCAAAGAGTTTATCAGCAGTAGTGAGATCTTAAGTAGAAATACCTTGGAGCAAACAAGCCAAAACAGATTCAGAAGTGGAAAAACCAGAGCTCAGATGACCAAACTGCTTCCTCCAGTCCAAAGCTGGACAGGTGGTGACCCTGATTGAATCGGTTGTTGTGGGAATTACTTGATTCACAAACAGGGTTATAAAATTTTATATGGAGATGCCAGTGAAAGTCACAAGATCATAGAGTAAAAGACCTTATTCACATAAATTACCTGAATGGCTATGAAGCATAAAGGAAATAAATTGAACAATATTGCCCATACTTAGTTTACAGACATACGGTATGTAGTTTCACATGATATACATGCTAACAACGGGCATATTTGTGAACCCCGTATAATAATGGGCATACATACCTCCTTTAATAATTCAAAGAATGAAACAGTTGCTTGGTCTGAGGCATATGAATTCACACATATGGATTGTGTATTTTACTGCAGAAGGAAGGGTTTCTGAGCTCAGATGCTTGTCCTTTCCTCACGCAGTATCAGCTGGTCTAATAAAATATATTACTGTTCCTTACAAGCCTTGCCTCTTGTATTACAGACACAGTCACACACACACATCAGGCATCTTGACAAGGAATTAATTTTCAGGAGTCTGGGGGCATTCAAAAGGGTACATGGATTTCTGGAGGGGGAGCCTCTGCCGGTACCTGGGAGTGCATCACACACTACATATACAGTTCACACCCGGCAGGAAACTGAATCCTTTTTTTTTCTTTTTTATAGCTAGCTCCACACCTGTACCGTATGTAAATACATACAACACATACAATGGCAAAATATTTCCAGCCCTGTCTACCCAGCTGATGCATTGATCTCAGCGGATTCTGAGATATAAACTTCAATTTGGCCCCCAGTCACTTAGTGGACACTGCCACCAGCAGCTCTGACACTGGGTTATTTGTTGTTGCTGTTTGCTGTCCCTGTTTGCACATTAATCCAGTGACAATTAGGTGTCAGCGAGCGTTGTTTCTGCTCGCTGATAGCCTTGGGCTCTGCGCTTGAAGCCCTAATCAGGAGTGTAAACTCTGCTATATTTCAATTTGGAGAAGCGCTCTTCCGCTAAGAGGCCCCTGGCACTGCGATAAATAAAACGCCTATTTACTCTATTGCCACACTTAGACATCTAATGCACTTACTACCAGCCCCCTAATCATGGCCCACAGTTAAATCCGCCTATAAATCACTCCATTCTCATCCTGCAGATTAGCGAGGCCATTTTCCCCAAACCCCACAATGAGCACTGTTTCCTTTTCTTGTTAGTCAAAAGCGAGATGATTTTTATTAGGTTAAAGACGAGCTCACAGATGGTAAATCGTGTGGAGGGAAATGAGATGGAGAGTCCCACGGCCCGGTGGGGGTGGCAGGTGGGACAGGGAGGGCAGAGACCCCGGTAGGACCCGCTGGCAGTGCATCATCCCATGGCACTGGACCCAGGCGATGTCTCTGCGTTGCACAAAATGGCAGTGGCCCACAGCTGCGATGAAGGTGTCTGGCCTCAGCTGCCAGCAGCACTGGCGGAGGGGAAAAGGGGGGTATGGGGGGTCTTCCTATTTTGTACCCAGTGCTGGGTGGGTTTATCTGTGGAGGCCTCTGGATGTGCACAAATGGGGCTGGCACAGAGCGAGGTCTGGAGAAATACCCACATGCTGTCCCTACAGTCCCGTCAGGAACAGTCCGGCTTTATCCTTGCAGCACTGCTACACACAGTAGGAGCAAACATACACTGACGTGGAGCATTTCATATAAGCTCACTGCAGCTTGGATCTCGGATCTCCTTAAAAATAGGACCCTCTCTTAAACCTTCTTTATGTACCTTCGGAGGAGTAGCACTACCTTCTATACAGCTGTTTCAGCAGAGCTGGGCACGTAATGTAACTGTGATGAATAATACAACACATTTTGCATTTTTATTCTGAGTAGCTGGTAAGGAAGACATTCTGATTTTTTTTTAAAATAGGTTCATTATTCTCAACCATTGACTGAATAATTTCTGTGAACAATTCCCAGTCTTGTTCAGGTGAAGTTTGTTGCAAGTATCCGATATTCTAAATTCTACCTGGGTTAATTGGTTGCGTAGGTCACGCGTTTGTCTGCATATCCTTGACTGAAGGAGCACAGTGCTGAGATATCAGGTTTCCCGTGCAATAACTATAATAAATTCAAAATTCATTATCCATAAATATTCTGCAACATTTGCTTAAAATTTTGGCACAGGCTCCTGCCAGCAGATCCCTGCATTAGGAGAGCCATGGAAAGCAAGCACAAAAGAGAAGCAAAGCACAGTCTGATCAAAAGCTTTTAAATGATTCAAAGAAATCATTGGGCGTTCTTTTTCTTTTTACAACATCAATCCTTTACCCTTGACATATGGCAGAATCATGTCCCCTTTCTTGGCAGGGAAGCTTTCACGTTACATACGTAAAAACCAGCCAGAGGGATGTCAGAGATTTACATCACCCACGAACATGATTTACATCATATGTGAACATGCACCCATATGGGACATTGAAGAGAAAGCGGCAGCTGTGATCATGGTGTCACGGGAGGCCCACACCACTGTGGCCTCTGCAAATTGACCCTCCACCACCAAGTCCCTTCTGCATCCCGACAGCCGCCAAGGTAAGCTGCAGCCCCTTTTCTCAGCCTCCTCTCCCTACTCCTTACTTCTCAGGCTCTGAACGGGGTGGATTGCAGTGAAGAGCTCCCTGTAATCTCTGTTTAACCATTTCCATATGACAACTGCTTTGGATCCCCGCAGCCCGATGAAAAGGCCAGAAGCCCTGGCTCTGCTGGGGGGCGTCCCCAGGGAAAGATATGTAAACAAAGCCCAGCTCTGTAGCCTTTTGCACTTCACTCTCTTTTCCCATTCTTGCTTGGATCTCAGGTGGAATTAAAGGGATTAAAGCTGAGCGTAAATGAGGCGAGTGTGTAAAATGACTCCTTTCTGAACCAAACGGCATGTTCCGTGCTGAGGAAATGAGATGCCCATTTAAATCTCATCCATCCACCGCCTGTGGCCACCACCATGTACCTGCCTACTTAGCCCAAGGGTTAATTAATTGAGGCTTCAATGCACTATTGCAAGAGCATTATTGCATTTGATACTCTACATCTGTGATTTAAAACTCTTTCAGTCCCTTGTCAGCAAGGGAGGGTTTTAACTAGGAAATTAGCATTCAGATAAGGGTACGCTCTATTTGCTTCTGAAAGGAAGGAAATATTAAGGATGCTAGTGCACAAACCAAGCTGTAATATCCTGTCCCATCCTAGAAAGGGCTCTTGGGCTCCGCTTCCCAAGGGGACACTCCGTACAAGCGGAATGGGACATAGAAAAAGGAATTACAATCTTCAGTGGAAACGCCATGTAGTAGAAACCAGACAACCGAATGTGTTTTATTTTTCAGAAACTTGTTTTTATTCCATGGTAATTATAGGTTTCCTGTCTTGACACCTGGCTCATTTTAAATACCCGATCACCCAGCCAGGTTATTTCCATACTATATTTCAGGCTTCTCATGGAGTTCAAATATTAATATTACTCCCCATCTAGTTATTGAGATGTTAATAATAACTTTTATTTTCTCTAGATAAGCAGAAAAATAATCATTCCTTACATTCACATAATGTCCTTGCATTACACTCAATGGCATGTGTGTGTAATCCCCGATCGCTGAAATGAAACACACATTTTCCAGCAATAAAACACAATAGTTTGGGATATGAAGTGACAAAGGAAGTATCCAACTGAAACAGCAGGAAGAATTAAAGGTAGAAAGAATGTAATTTCCCCAACCTTGAGTCTAACTGCCAAACCTCAAAACTGTGAGAAAAGTGGAAGCCACGCATAAGCTATACTTCACACAGTGGGTCACCTTGCTGCAAATCTCTGCTTGTAAGAGGACCGCCTACGTCACACAGAGCTTCACTCCCATCTGCCTTGGAAAGGGCCGTTTGCACGGTAAACGAATTTCAGAGTTAGGTCCCAATGGGTTTTATCTAGAACCATGCCAAAATCACTGCATGCTCTTGCTCTGCTTCTCCAGTTCAGAGCTAAAAACCTAGGATGGGGTTTGGCCAAGTGGGAGATCTGCAGTGTGATGGGCAGCCACAACCACATACTCCAGGGGATGGTCCATAAGGCATTGTGCCTTGGACAGATGGAGTTACTCACGTGGCTTAGCAGGATGTCCCACCAAATAACCACTGCTACATTTGCTGGTGTTGCAACCATAGGTCTATTTTGAAGGGTGCGTTCCCTTTCCATGTCATATCCTTTGGTTGGAAACACAGCATACAACTGTGCCGTCCTCCTCCACCCTCCTTGGGGCACCTGTGAGGCCACACACAGTTCAGTCTGTCTGTAGCGACCATCACTGGAGCAGGGCCACCCCAGGATGCAGGGCAACGGCTGTGTGTCCAAGCACAGTAACAGTTGCATGGCCGCCTAAAACAGGAAATGCAGATTGACTTGTCCAGTTGAAAATACAGAGGGAATTTAGGAAGACAGAATGCAATCAGCCAGGACACTGAGGTTAACACAGTTAATCTTGTGGAAAGTGCAATGGGACCTTTAATAACTGCAACTGGTCAAGGCCTCAGTTTTATGTCTCATCCCAAAGATGGCACTTCCCGGTGAGTGGTGGGGCTGTCGTGGCTGGAGGAGGGGAACAGTGCCACCTACCGCAACACTGTCACCTCTCCCAACACCTGGGCTCACCTGGAAGGTGTCACCAGCATCCTGGATTGTCTGAAAAATTAGAGCACAAGGTTTTTTTACCGGTTTTCATTTACAGATGGTTTGCTCTTCCTCAGGACCCTTCCTGCCTGTTAGTTATAATGTGTGACCTTGGCAAGTAGATTGTTATTCTGGGGGATGGCCAAGCACTGTCTCTGAGGGCTAATCCTTTATCCCACTGGGCGTGGGGATGGGGGCAACCAGCGCTCTTTTTGGCTAAGTCTTGTCACTTTTGTTTGAGCTTCTTGACAGGCAGCTCTTGAGTACTATGCAGGGCTAATTGTCATTGGCTTAAGAAGCTTGTTAGATGTTTGCACAAAAGTTTTTATCCTTTTAACTATTAATCTTTGAACTTCAGAGCTTAATAAGGCACTATGAACTCCACTGCCGTGTCTTAACAATGCATTGAGATTGCTGTATGCAGTTCAGGTTTATGAACAATGACCCAGGACTTTATTTAACAGGAGGCAATCTATCCACTGTAAATCAAATATCTCTCAGCCAGCCTCAGAACAGTGGTCAGCATAAATCAATGTGTTGTCAAGTAGGCCATATCTAGTCTTAAAGACGTATGTCTGTTCTGTATCTTTCTTTGGTCCACGGGACATTCATACTGTTTTACTACAAGGAGCACTTCATGAGCCTAAGTCCCTTAATCACTGTGTTCCTGAAATAGCTCTTCAAAGTAAGACTACCTTTTAAACTCTGTAAATATATACATATTTTCTGATACCCACTGGTTGTTAGCAGCAGTGCAGAGGGTAGATATACGAAAGCTTCAGTGTGAGGAATACTGCAGAAAGCTTAAAACCAACAGGAACATTGCATATTCACTCCCCTCAGATGCCAAGAAGATACCAACTGCTGTGTGTGCATCACATATTTATCACAGAGGTTAAAAAGAAGACATCATGCTTGAAAAACAGAGGTGTGATTTAAAAAATGAGGAGCTAAGGCCTCGTCCCACAAGGGCTTAAATATGCTCTCAATTCCAACTGACAAAGAGAGAAAATTGAGGAAACTCAGCATGCCATATGATTGGGTCCTTAGATAGGATGTAATTAACAGAGAAGAAATTGATAGAGGTTATCAGATGAAGATCCACATCCTGGGGCCTTGTCAAGCATGGGGCACAGTGGAAAGTACCTAATACTCCAGAGATGAAATGGTTTCATGAGAGCCACACCCCCAAAGTTGCCTTTTTAGCAAGTGTAATAGGACTTTTTCAGTTTCATAAAGTATCTTGATAACTGGAAAGTGCCAGTTAATGGTACAATGTTCCAACTATGAATTTTACAAAGATTAATCTACCCCTTTAGGATCCAAAGGAGCCAATCAAAGGCTGCCCAGCCTTCAATGTTTTACAGTCTCTGTGGGCACAAAGCTCAGCTGAAACTACCATTCAACATCCTAAACTGTCATCTTCATCTTCTTCTAGCATAAAAATACATATTTTTCCCCATAATAAAGATTTTTTATAATAGCAATAAAGTAACTCTAGAGAACATGGTTGTCTTGAGATAGCTTAACTGTGTCTGGTACCTCATAACGCCCTGGGGACCCAGCCACCTCATAATAATCTCTTTCTTTACCATGCCTTGCTTAATTAAGGAGTGAAGCCAAAAGGTCAATGCAGGATAAAAATGCAAATCTCAAAGTTTTCATCTGGACCCTAACTCCATATCATAAAACATATATAGTGTGCTCATCACAAAGCTTCGTACACTAGCAGATAGAAAGTGGAATATGCTTTATGTGCTCAAAATTTTAGTGTTTTAGTAAGACAACAAATAAAAGCTTTAGCTCCTTATGTATAAAATTATGTCTTTCTCCTCCAAAGGATAATTACTAAGTTATTAATTTGTTCTCTATGTAAGGAATCTTCTTTAGCCTTGTTCCTCTCTTTTATAAATATTATATATATGATAAATATGATAGTTTTAGAGTATTTGGGTGGACCTAACATTTCTTTTATTTTGCCTACATATACTGAAAGCATGTGTGCTACTCTAGGGAGACAGACAATATAGTATTACAATCTTCTCATTGTTATTCCAGATCTCCAATGAAAGCAAACATAATTTTAATTCCAAATCTTATTACTGCTTTGGAATATTAATGTCATAATGGGCAACATGTTTTGGCAGCTGTTTATCTTGTTGGTTCCTCAATCATTTGCTGTGCTGCTTTCCAATCGCCTTCTGATGTTAAAAATACACCTGCATTCAAACTGTACATATTTCTGACACAGTTAGGTATACATTTAAACTCAAGTCTCAGCTCCTAACCTGTTTTTATCATAAGTGATAGCTGCAGAACAATAAGTAGTTATTTAGCTTTGAGTAATGGAGCATTCAGATTTCTTTCATGGCTTCAATAATCAGTCTGATGGTGTGATTCTGTTAGGGAACCAATTATGTGTTTTCCCCCTTCTCTGATTCTATGTAAGTAAGTGGACAAGACATATGTTGTCCTGCCTGACATTTGATCAGTTGATCTCGATTTAGATCAGATGGACAATATAAGAAATACAATGATTTTTCACCTCAGTAAAAACGAGGCTCTTGATCTCCGTTCTCCTTTAGAATATCAACTCCATTCTAACAAAGCTTATTTACTCTCGCAGCATGTGTACATGGTTTTTTGGCTGGATATTCAATTGTGAAAGAGTTGTTATTTTTATTTTTCTATGGAATCATTGCTATCAGTGTCACACTTACAAATCTGTACCAGGACCCAGAAGACTTTTCATTAGGCAGTATATTGAAGTATGTACAACTGTAGCTGTTTCACGGATTGACTCTAAAATAAGAGAATGTACTTTCCCTTTTGGTTCAGCTCCCTTTTAGGAACTAAACAGCTACCTTTACAGCTTTTATATGGGTTTTCCTGACAGCCAAAGTTAAGTGAATGTAGCACTCTGGCTGGATGTTTATATGCTTGTTTCATCTATTATTCAGATACATCACTTATATAATGCTTTCCATAACAAGTTGCGGTTGAGATGTTTGTATACCACTTTTGTACAATCAGTCAAAGTCAAAGATAGTAAGGAGACTAAAGGGACAGAGAACTGTTTTTTATTTACTTATTATTAAATCCTTCTTTCCTGTTTGGCCTGCAATAGATTACCTGCTGGACACCCCAATGTTGGAAGATTTGCCTTCTGCAGTTGTTAGTGTTGATTTCACTGCGAGAATTTCACTGTGAGAATTACTACTAGGTCCATAAAGTTCAGAGCATCTCCCTGCTATGTGAGGTGCTGCCGAGATACCCAGGAGGACTTCATGGGTTATGAGGTTACCAGATGTGCTCAGGCGAGTGCAAATTGATTCCTAATTTAAGGTAGATTTAACACTTTCTAGCATTGTCAAAGCCATCCTTTCGAGATGCAAACCATATACTAAGAAATGAAAAATATTCTAGTGAGCATCAGAATAGGTACTTCAAGAATCTACTCCCCAAATGTTAGCTGCCTTGCCATTGCAGTCAGAAAGGTCCTTCAATTCAAAATTTTTAGATCCTTCATGATCAAATTCCTATTTGTATTCACAAGCAGAGCAGACTGCAATCACATAAGCGCCCTTAACAGACCTCAGCTCTGAACTGAAGGAGGCCACATTCTGTTCAGTCACCCTGTCTCCATGCCCCTTCAGTATCCTCTCTAAATTGCTATGCAGCATGATAATTGTTTCTTATAGAGAGGACAATTGCTCCACTGGAGACTGAAACGATACTTCAAATATTTTGGAAGTGGTCACCAAGGCTCTTTATCAGCTGTGGGGTTGGTAGCAACACAGCAGGCTAGCAATTCCCTGCTAGAAGACTGGGAACTCCCCAGACTCTTTGGAACTCTCTATTCAACCCACAGAGGATTTCAGTCCTTGCCTGCAGTTTTAACATTGAGAAATTTTAAAACTGTAAATCATGTACCCTCTGTTCTGCTGGCTTTGCATTCTGATGTGCTGACAAGCAGAAATATTCTAGCAAAGCTAGGAAGAGGTTAAGAAAAATATCAATAATTAAAGCAAGCTGGTAGAAGACAGCTGGAAGGAATAATTCCTTCTGTTCCCAAAACAGTAAAAGACAATAACAGTGCTGGAAAAATAAAGCATCTAAAAATTTTTCACAAAAAACCCCAAGCTACTTCAAACACACATGCACATCCACATGTATTTCTTGAAATAATCTTTAAAAATGGTGTGAACATCCCTCTGGATTTCAGTTCAGGGCGAACTGTTCCAGAATTTGACAAGGTATTAGCCCACTAAATTAATTTCCTGACATTTTATACTTATCTCTTGTTCTGGAAAGACCAAAACCAACCAATAAAATTGTAAAGCAAAGCAGAAACAAATGAAAGAAAACCCCACATCAATACCAACATCCCTCCTTCCGACTCTGTTTTCAGGTATTAAAAAAAATTATTTTTCTTATGCTTTCCAAGCAGATAAAAATGTAACAGAGAATTCAAAATGTAACAGAGGTACCCTTTGTTCATTTTTGTTTACCTATACAAGATTGAGAATTCCTGAAGCATTAGGACCTGTTAGTCTGGTACTGGCAAGGTTACGACAGCATTTCTTCTAACGGCAAATTTCACTTTTTGATACCTGTTGAGGCGATGGTCCAACTGTGCTTCAAGTTTGCCATATTGTCCCTCAAAAAAAGCAAAACAGAGCACAACTTGACCTTGAAACAATTTCTAAATATTCAGTGCATCTCCAAAAGAGACAACACACCAACACAGTTGTATTTATTCCCTCCTTTTCAAGAGACGTACCTTTGAAATCAAGCCATTATCTTCACAACACAAACTATAAAGCCTATCAGATAGTTACTGTATGGTGGCAGGTCATATTCCTAACTCCAGTCAACAGTGGCTTGTTAAACATTGTTTCCCAGAAGTTAGTTACTCTTAAGTGTGGTTGAGAAATTCGGATTCCAGTTCCATTTCATGGGCAATGGGAGCAGTGTCTTTTGGCTAATTAAAATAATTTTTTGTAATGATGAGCACAAGAAGCAAATAGGCCTCTGTGTTGATTTGAAGGCCACTGATTTCTTGTGTGACGATCTGATAGGGAGTTGTATGTTTAGTAGCATATTCATCAGGTACAGGAGGTGAATTTGCGTAAAACTTGCTTAAATTAAACGTGCACTCTGGGGTACCTACATGTTTGAGAACAAAGGCCTGAAAGAAAGTGAAAATATCCTATTAAACACCATTCAAGAACTGCTTTAGCATTTGTGAAGTGTAGGGCCTCATTAAAGCAGTGATTTCTGGAATCCAGGCGAAACACTTTGCACAATTCAATTGTTGTTTCTACAACTAATTATTTTTATTTTCTAATAAATGCCTTGTGCCATGAGCAAAGAGCAGATTTTTTTTTTTCCCCCCTTCCATTTAGCACAGCTTCAAATGCTTACAATAAAGGTGAGTGCATTTTACTGCTCTTTGGCTTCAGCTAATTTTGTTCTATAACAAAATCAATTAGACCAATGTAGTTCCAATTTTTTCCCCCTCATTTCCAGCTGCTGAACTTGAATCTCTCTCAAAAGTACTTTCTCCCTTAGCCACAATATTTTTTTTAATGTCATAATAAATTGATTGTTGTTTGGTTTAAATAGAAGAGATGAGAAAGCAACCAAACAGGCAGCTTCAGAACAAAAATTGGAACATGAAGAGTCACTTCAAGCCTTTGCTTTTCTACTGATGAGGCATTCCCTATTTATGAAAAATAAATTAATTCCCTGCTTACGTTTGCTGTTTTCCTAGCTATATGTATTTTCACCATTAATTAATGGAGAGATGAGAGACTGCAGCACAACAAGCCCTAAGCAATATGAATGGATGCTTGGGCTGACTGAATAGCTTTTCTCCTTTAAGCATTGTTTTAGGTGGTGGCTGCATCAAGGAAAAGACTCTTTCTCCCTTTTTGTGATGCATCCTGAGCAGCCACTAGAGACCTGACCATGAGTCTGAATAAAGGGTAGGAATCTTACCGACATGCAAATCATTAGTGGGGCAGATAATATAATATTCTGCATGGAAAAAGATAACAAGTCCTCTTTTTGTTTATTTTAGTAAAAAAAATTCTCTATGGAGACTCTGGGAGAGAGGCAAGTCCTTTCTAACTGCCCAGTTCCAATGCGCATTTACTGCAAATGGTTATGTTTGAGTACCGGCCTGATTATGAACTGTCTTGAAAGTCCTCCTCTGTAGGGCTTTTGTCTGGTTTAGATGTTAATTTCTTATTAAAAACAGGTGCTGAGACATGGTCTCATGTGAAAAGTGCAAGGGGTCAGAGAGACAGCAACTAACCTTTTACCATCCATGTACAAATTGCATGCTAGTTACTTGTTACAGGATTAAGCTGTATTTTTGGTAGATAGCAAACTTCATCCCTCTGTATGGTTAGGATCTGGCTAAAGGAGTAAGAAGCTATAGCATCTTCAGATTTTCTCAGAAAACAGAGTGCAATAACTGGAGCGGGGAAAATCCTCCATACTGCTATACCTCATGCTCTCCGTACTAAAAACTTGCCAGGTTTTGAACAGTGTTCCACATGATGAGGCCTGAAACACAATTCAGAGCTTTAGGAATGACAGCAGTATGTCTAAAAAACCCTAATGTTAATAATGTTAAGAATATATTCAAGCAGTAGAACAAAGGGAGTTGCGAGCCACTAGAGAAAGTTCCTTAAAAATGTGAGACTACTTTGATCCACACAAGCTTGTACAGAGCTAGTAATAAAGCTAAGTCATGTGAATTTGTAGTTAAAAGATGAACCAATTAGAGATTGAATAATTTGTGATATAACTGATAACAGGTCAAAGCAAGGCTATTGCAGAAAATGGACTTGACTTTGCAAAGAACATTGGATATTTGCAGGGCTAGTGAAAACTGCTTCTCAAAGCGTTAGCAAGCAGCGAAAGAACAGAAGTGCATCTCATTAAAAGTAAATATCAGGGCATACAGTCAGAATACTAGACTACAGAAAACAGTCAGTGAAACAAAAACAATACAATGAGGAGTGCAATACTACATATACCATCTGAAAGAAACCATATGTTTAGTTTGCATTCAAATGTGGACTTTTCCTAAATAAAGGAAGATGTTTTCACATTCCTTTAATATTTAAATAATGCAAAAAACCCAGCAGAATTGTGTCTCACTTATTCACAATACATTCAGTGTCAATGATAGGAGAGAGAAAGTCATACTAAATCACCTGCAGCACAAGACAACCAATCTCCCCTGGTGGGCTTCCAGAAGAATAGTGCTCCCCGTGACAAAACAAAACTAAAATCCATGTGGTTTTCTTTGTTTGTTTTTTATAAGACGTGAACAGCAGAGCAGCTCCAAAAATTATATAGACCAAGTGGTGGTGGGTCAAAGCTTTCCCAGTCCCAAAGCAGCTCTCTGGATGCATCTGCCATGGGAAATGTGTTTCCATTAAAAAGGACCTCCACCTTCTTACAGAACTGATCTTCCACACACATGGGGAAAAACCCCCACCACGCTTCCCCCTGCCTGTACATTTTACACACAGTTCAGGACACAAACCCTACTGCCCCAGAGATGACACAAAGGAGGTATAATGTAAAATGTATCATGTGCATAAGGCATGATACTTTTTATATAAAATTCCACAAAAGCACTATCAAAACCGGAAATATGTATGTATATGTAAACACATCAAAGTACACTTAACATCTTGGCTGTAAATACAAACGGAGAAACCTTCCTTTCCCACAGCTAGGGCTGTGTCATATGAGAAACACAGAAGGCTGTAAATACACTACAGAGATCTAAATAACACATACTATTTTTTCTTTAAAAAATAAAGGCAGTGAAGGCATTTCATTTCTCATCTAGATTTGCTTAGTGACCACTGATAATTTTTCTCACACTTTTGAGCCATTGGTCCTAGACCGCCTATTTTCTTTGCCATGTTTGAGTACTGTGCCATCAGTGATGGTGGTAGTGCCTCTGGGATAACATATTTAAGAAAGGGGAAAAAAACCTGCACAACAGCAACTGCAGACAGAGAAGAGAGGAGCGAGAATATGTGAGAGAAACAACTCTGCAGACCCCAAGGTCAGTGAAGAAGGAGGGGGATGAGGTGATCCAGGCACTGGAACAGAGATTCCCCTGCAGCCCGTGGTGAAGACCACGGTGAGACAGGCTGTACCCCTGCAGCCCATGGAGGTCCACGGTGGAGCAGATATCAACCCTGGAGCCTGTGGAGGACCCCATGCCAGAGGAGGTGGATGTTCCCCGAAGGAAGCTGTCACCCTGTGGAGACCCCACACTGGAGCAGGCTCCTGGCAGGACCTGTGACCCCATGGGGGACCCACACTGGAGCAGTCCATTCCTGAAAGACTGCACCCCATGGAAAGGACCAATGCTGGAGCAGTTCGTGAAGAACTGCAGCCCACGGGAAGGACCCACATTGGAGAAGTTCATGGAGGACTGTCTCTGGTCAGAGGGACTCCACACTGGAACAGGGGAGAAGAGTGAGCAGTAAGGAGCGGCAAAGACAACATGTGATGGATTGACTGAAACCCCTGTTCCAGGTCCCACTGTGCCGCTTGCAGAGGAGGAGGTAGAGAAAATCAGGAGTGAAGTTGAGCCTGGGAAGAAGGGAGGGGTGGAGGGAAGGTGTTTTTAAGATTTGGTTTGATTTCCCATTATCCTACTCTGATTTGATCAGTAATAAACTGAATTAATTTTCCCCAAGTTGAGTCTGTTTTGCCTGCGATGGTAATTGGTGAGTGATGTCCCGTCCCATGAGCCTTCTATAATATTTTCTCTCCCCTGTGCAGCTGAGGAGGAGGAGTGATAGAGCGGCTTGGTGGGCACCTGGTGTCCAGCCAAGGTCAACCCACCACATAAACCCAGTAACTGCAGCTGAAACAAAACACCAAATGGGAAGGACCATACAGCAACTTTCACTTCAAAGCACGTACAGAGAAAAAAGGACATCTTTTCAGTAACACGATTGCACTGTCCCCTAAGGAGGTGAACCCAGATACTGCAGTACCCTACCAGCCACACCAGTGCTCACTATGGTTTTTATGTTCAGATGGAAGCACCATATTTCAGATGGAAATGTGGAAGCACCACATTTCCAGTGAGAAGGCATTTCCAGTGAGAAGCATTGCGCTGGCAACAGCTTTTCTTTTTCCCTTGTGCTCTGCAACTCAGTCAGAGGAGTCCCCTTCAGAAGCAGAACAATGAACTGAGACTTCCTTGGAAACTCTCGTACAGCTATTAGAACTCCAGAAGGTAAAAATGGTAAGAGAAGATGGATGAACGTGCGCCACACATTATGAAAATTGAAGGCAAGCATGAAGTCTTGGAGGAAAATATGCAATAAAAACCCAACAATGTTAAAGAGACACTGGAAATTCAACCCCAAACTTTCTGCATGGTTGGCTTTGAAAAAGCCAGTGTAAATGATGTGTGCCTGACTCCTTAAAAAGAACAGATTTTTACTTACCGTTTACTTCAAACATACCAATCCAGTGCTTGGAAAACAAACCTTAACTTTTTGAATGGCAAGAAGCACAGAAAAGCTGAAGCAACCAAAATGGGTGCCAAGCTAGAAAGAACTGCTTTGCCAATAGGACCCTGAGAAAGTAAGATAGCACAGAGATGTTGTTGAGAAAGATATGATGGAATGTAGCAACAGTGAAATATATGTGCGTTGGGAAAATTAGTAGTAGAGACTGTGTTATGCTACTGTGTAATTGTTCATTACAATGCTTTTATACCTCCTGAGAAGTGTATAGTTGTGGCCAGCCAAACAGGCAGATATTGCACTGTAGAGATCCACCACAGAATTGCTTTGTTCCTCTGAAAAGGCAGGAGCCAACAGCGCTTAGTGGTATAAAAATCAGTAGCTGGTGGCTACCACTTTTTAGCAACTATCTGAGCACAAGGAAGTAAGTAATCTTAACTCAAAATATATGCAACTCCACATCTTCATAATTGTGTGTTTGACCACTTTACAGACCAGAGAAAAAGAAAGGCAGAAACTTGGTGAGAAGATGAAAGCTTGAGAAAGAGTAAAGCGGAAAGCAACTGAGCAGAAAAGTTTTTTGTTCCATAGTGATATCGTCCAAGTACATAAATCAAAGCAAGGAGTACGTAGAATGAAAAGTCAACTAAATTTTGAATATTCCTTACACATTTACAGAAAAAAAAAAAAGGACTGGAAATCATCTTGTCTGTGTCCTAAAGCTGGATCAGTTGTACTGTATGTCATTCCTGACAGATTATTTGCTTAACTTGTAATGATTTCTAGTTCTGGAGCCTCCACAACCTCTCCAGCCAGCCTGCTCTGTGGCTGCACGGTCCCTAGTGTCAGATAACTTTCCTGCACCTAAACTGAGCCTTGGTACATTACTTCCTATCCATCACAGGCATGGGGAACAAGCTATTCCTTCATCTTCCCAAGGGTCTTTTAGGTATTGCAACAACTGTTTGCATGTTACCTAAAGTCTCTTATATTATCCTCCATGTAGGAATGATAAAGACTCCGTATCACAAAGCTGGACCTTTGTCATACCATATACACAGGGAAAGTGTATATGGTAAGTCCCTGGAGAGTAGAGCGTAGAAGCCTGCTAAGTTAAAATACTGCATACTGACTGTGAAACTGTCCTCTTGCTCATGGTGCACTGTCATACGTGCACTTGTATGCATGTGCATGCAGTCAGATCTGCTCCCTAGATGACAGATCCAGAACGGTTCTTTGGTTGTCATCCACAAAATTTCTAAATTGCATAGCCAAAGAGAAAATCTACCCCTGACTGGTTCAACTCCAAAGAAAATAACTTACTGACATCTTCTCATTTCCACTGAATTCGTATGAGGGATAAGCAGTAAAGCGCAATATGGACGGCTCTGTGGCAAGTCAAGGAGATACAAATGGAGCTGCCATGATCTCACCTCAAGCAGATAAAGTCTGCCTGAGACAATGACATTCCTGACCAAGCTTGCGGTGAGATGACTTTCCCTACCTGCAAGCCTTTGGGTACAGATGGATGCAGACTTCGCATTTGTCTCAGCTTTTAAGGTGTCCAACTGAAGATGGCCTAGGGATTTGCTTCTCAGAGGGCTATGAATTGAACTGAGAAAAACAGGTGCTGTCTATAGTCTCCAGTGACATGTGACACATTTAAAATTACTCATCCCTTCTGAAAATGTACCCCATAAAATTTTTCTACATAAATGGCTGTTCTCCATTTGTCAGTTCCTCCTTCTGATGCCACATTAGGTATGTATCTGGTACTTACCTATGTAATACCTATGTATTAGGTACATCTCCTAAATTACTTTTAAAAGGATGGGGGCTTAGTTTTAAAGGCAGAACAGCAGTCAATCCCTCCAGATTAGGATTTGCTATTTTTCTTAATTCATCCCTGTTGTCCCTGATACGTGCGTTGTGCAAGAAGCTGTTGCAGGATGGTTGCCACATAAAATACTATTACACTCATATCAAAGACAGTGACACTTTGGTTTCTAGAACACAATGTTTCTGTATATCGGTTTTGAAAATTTTCCACTTGTTCTAGGTGAGCCACTTGCCTCCTGTTTTGGTTTGGATGTTGCTTGTGGCTGTGACCCAGAAAGAGTGTTCTTGACTTGCCTCAATACCACAGTCAGATTTAATTTTAAAGTTATCAGCATATCCTTACAGCCATTTCTAGATGTATTCCTGGTGAAGGAAGATCAGCCTTTTGTTGCTTGCCTTAAAGCAACTAAACAATGGAAAGGTATATTTTTTTTAAAAATTTGAGCTGAAGGCAGTCTGACAAAATGCAGTTTCTGCAATTTGTTGAATTATTAAACTATGCAGAAATTATTAATAATTCTTAACATAAGAAATAACTCATGTTCTTCTCTTGGTCTCACTCAACTTCAACTGCCCTCTTTGAATTGATCCCCGAAGACAATTATTATTTATATTACAGCAACACCTAGAGGCTTCTACTGAAAATCAGACCGCTATTGCACAAAGTACTGTACACACCCACAGAAAGGCACGATCCTGCCTTATATTCTGTAGTCCAAATTGGTCAGCAAAAGAAAGACGAGCAGAGGAAGCAGAAGGAGCTGAGGTAAGAGCATGCATCCATGCTCACACAGGTCATAGCACTGGGACGCACCTTTGGCACCTAAATGTGAATCCAAACGTTTCACCATGCTGCTCTCAGAGATCATAGCCAAAACCAAATGGACATCACCGCTGCGCTGATGCCAGGAACCCAGTCTGCAGGAAACAGAGTGCTGGGGCAGTCCCCACAGTTACTGGTGGAAGAATAGTGCCTATTAGGGCAAATATACCCAAGACCCAATGCTATCACATCCCAGGAGGATTTTCGAGTCCAGAGCAGTGGTTGGAAGGAGTGTGAAGAAGGACAGTGGCTTGGCAGTGGTTTTGGTTACCAAAATGTATTGCAACAGCTCTGTTTCTGCTATTTAGTCCTGCGGTATCTGTTTTGGAACTGACCAATGGAAAATCTCTGGGCTTGCTTTCTCCCACGCTGCTTAGGGTTAAAGAGGGCTACAAAATGTAACAAGGTTTGGAAATCACCCAGCAGCGTTCATTGGTTGTTGGCTCCAGCCTTTATTAGCGGAGAGAGCTTCAGGTTTGAGGCTAAATCACTGGTTGGAGAGGACAGGAGCAGACAAAAGGCAAGGGTACCACATCCGACCTGCAAGTTGGATGTGTAACAAGAACGATTTGGAAATACTGCAAAGAGCAAACTGATCCTGGTGGTAGTGTCAATAGCCTCCCCTGTGAGCACTAATTATATTATTACGAAAACAGACTAACACAAAACTAAAGCACAGAAACATACATTTAAGATCTGGCTGAATGCCAGCGTGCTCAGGGCACATTCTTCATACCAGCTGAATTATGATACTGTGTTATTTGTTTTGCTGGAGTGCTCAGGAGCACTAATCATCAACCCGCATCCTGCCGTGGTCCATGCCATAAAAATACAGAAGGCCAACACACCACCCGCCCCCAAAGACCTCACACTGCATGTGCGAAATCAGAGGGGTAGACAGCCTAAGATGGTGTAGCCCAGAAAGGTGAGTATTTGTCTCCAGGTATCCATGGTCCAGCTACTGTCAAGGCAGAGAATTCTGAAAGAAGGTTTTGCAGGAGAACAGCGTGACTTTACTGATGTTTCCAGTGAGATTGTCATTAAGGAGGAATATAGATTTTTTAGTTATTTCCCCTTCTGCCTGCAATCCTCTTACTCCATACCTATGAGGTGAAATGTTCCAAAACAAATATATTGCAATCTATTATAAAGAAACAGGTCACCCAGACAAGCATCAATAGTTGTGTGGGAGCAAATAAGAATATTACAAACAATACATCAGGCCCTTGTTTGATGCTTCAAGTTTAAATAATAGCACCTTCCATTTCCTGGGTTGCAAATAGCAAGTATTCGATAATGATACCTTAACAATGCACAAAACAGGGAGGAAGGGGAGAAACCCCACTTTATTTTCGGCAGATCAGATGATGCTGAAGAACATGTTTGTGCATGGGAAGGGAGTGGGGGGCATGGGGCCAGAGCCACATGGAAGGGATTTGTATGCAATGGGAATAAATCTGTGAAAATGTGTAAGTGGAGCTGCAGAAGGAAAACTGCAGCCGCCTGAGCCAGCCGGTTGAATGGCAGAGAGGATGGAGGCTATTTGAATACTGATGTGGCCCTCACTTTCTTCCATTTCCATTAATGACATGCTCATCAAGGGCAAACAATGGGACCGGCTGCCTGCGCCTGTCACACTGTGTGGGTGCTGGGAATGCCAGGCTGTCATCCTGGGGCTGCATTTAGAGACCTGCACGCTAATAAGAAGTGCTCTGTGCCGTCAATGCAGACAGGTGCTTCCGAGGCTGGGACATGCTCCATTCCCTTCCCCTGAAACCCTCTTCTCCCAGCCCCCTGACAGACACCATGAAATGCACAAATTAACAGCCCCATCATGTTGGGCTGCCGCTGCCTGCGGTGAAAGCAGAAAATCAAGTTGTCACCCAGGGTGCAGTGATAAAGCCACAGCCTCATTTCTCTGTTGGTGCCCTATAATAGCAAATGCCAGACAGCTGGATGGATTGGGAGGTTTTAGATTAGGGTCCTGATGCACTTTGGCCACTGAATTAGCAGTTGCTGTTTTCATGCAGATTATTTGTGTGCAAAGCAAACATCTGGAGAAAGCAAAGGCTCCAGGGTCAGGTCTTTGATGCTTCTTTCCTCTAATGAAGCAGAAATAACAGAAATTATACAGTGCCTTTGAAAAAAATTCCTCCCCATCAATGAAAAAGCAAAAATCCTCCTGGATTTGCCTTCAGAGACCTTCCCAGCAAATGCATAAGACTGTTTGCAAGCATTTGCCCATAGCCAAACTGAACAAGACTTTCAAACCAAGAGAAGCTTGTAATTTTACAAGGTGGCTGGAGAAAAGTCAGAGCAAGTCTTTCCGGGAAGGCAAAGGGGAGGGCGAACTCTCCAAAGGCATTTTATTTCCATAGCGCAACATTCCGCTTTTCCCCTTTTCCCACAGCCACCCAAGAACCACTGCAATAAGAGGGTTTAGCTGTTTTCACGCATGAGTAGCTTAGCCACAAGTGAGAACTGATGTCCAGAGCTCAGAATCCAAAGCGGGGCCAAAGCCACCCTGAAACTCCCATTGCCTCCTCACAAAGGCAGGTATCTGGGCTTCTGAATGAAAAACAAAGCCAAAACAGAACAAAAGAGAGCCATCAACAAGGAAGGTGATGGTGACAGAGACCAACCACAAAGACATTTGTCCCGCAGCAGGCACCACACCAGCGGTAAGGAACAGAGGGGCCTGAGCCCTTCAGACTCCAAGGATTTTAATGACATAACGGCCTGAGAACTTCAACATAAACCAGGAAGAGCAACTAACGAAACTTACAACATAAAACCCCCCTCCTGTCATTTTTATAGTAACAGTAAAACACTTTATTGAATTTATGAGCTACATAATGACTATGAAGAATGTAACTTGAATTAGAACCAACTCAGAAGTATAATATCAACTATAAACCCTTTTCTATTACCCCATCCCTTTATCATCATCCTATCTGGCTCTTTTTAAACCAAGGAATATTGCGTTCTTGAAAATTTAGTCTGAGATCCATCTCCTAACTTCTCAATAAATCAAGCAAACCCCAAGCATCTGTAATGGACATGGGGCCAAAAAATCAAGGCATGGCCCAGGTACAGATTTTATAGCCAGAGTTAAGAAATCATTGAAAAACCAAAAAGCAAACAAAATTTCTGTGAAGGTTGCGCCTGGGAAGGCATGGGGGAATATCCTGAGGGTTTTGGTTGTGAAGCTGCGTAGCAAGGCGCAGCACGGCGTTATTAGATGGTTCAGAACCCAAAACACAAGTCATCAGCACAGACCTTCAAAACAAAAGCACAACCCCACCCTGCGCAGGTGGGAAGTCCATTTAGACCGGGCGCATTAGCAGGACTTTGAAGCACCCTCTCCGGAGCCCTTTCAGTCCCAGGGTTTTGACATGAGCGATAAAATCTGTGCAAAGCCAGAGAATGCATTGAGGGGCTGTTTATATCCAGATCCATTATTTTGTGGAGGAGTTTGTAAATGAATGATTGCGGGGGAGGGAAATGTACATAACACAGCTAAAGCAGCATGTTTTACTGTGTTTTCTGATTCCATTTTACTCCTTTAGTCTCTCCGGTCCCCAAGGATTTTTCTGAAGGGGCGATAAAATAAAATGGGTGAAACAAAGCCATAAGCCAGTTAAGTCTGAAAGACATGTCATCTCATCTAAAAAGAAGAAACGGACCATTTCCATGCCTAGGGCTGACAGCAACGCCTGAGCTAGCAATAGCGCTATTCCATTTGATTTATAGAATAATGGGGTGACAAATGATGACAAAAATAAACTTTTACTGCACTGAACTGCTCCTTTATTTATGAAATTTGGCCAAGTAGTGAAATCTTTTATCTGCAAGTTGTAACATGGAGTGGAAACGAGCGATTATGGTGTGGTAATAGTAATCCAGTGATGGAGGCCGAGTCAGTTGGAAATGGATTGAGGTAAAATAACTACCGCACCATGATAAATGTGAACAGCGCTTTGCTGACAGATGATCTAACAGGTGTTCATAACAACTATATAAGAGGATTTATTTATGACTAGCCACAGCCGCAGCACTGTAAATCAACTCCAGCAGCTGCACACCGCTGAAACCAAGTCCCTGATGGAGAAACAGTGCAAGAACCCAAAAGAACACAATTCACTCCAGAATCTTAATCATCAAATAATGTGGTTTTTTTAAGCAATTACACCACAGTGCAGAAATCAGAATGACTTTCAATTGCATGAAGCTGAGCCACCAACTAACTTTGCCCAAACCAGGGTATTGGCAGAGGCCAGCAGATCCGGCTGGAGCAGAACAGTTTCTTCTGGACCCGGTGTCAAAGGGGTGCCCTTTTTCTTCTGATAGAAGAAGCCACTCAGGTGCTGTTCTGCCGTGGTGCTGAGACAGTAAGGGCAAGGGAACGGAAGGGGCTCCTCTCTATGCCTCACAAGGGTGTTCTCCCTCTTAGCTGTGCTGAACCCGAATGTCTGGAGGGCTGCGCTCCAAGCCCTGTCAGCGAAATGATCTGTTCACCAAAACCAACCTCAAATCCCACCAAAACACCACAGCCTCACAGAAGAGGTTATGAGGTCTTTAACCCGAATTACCCTGCTTTAGAGCATGGATATGCAAACATTTAAAGAAAGACAGCTGAGAGAGGAATCGACGGTACCAAGTGGGATGGATACCTGCTTTTTGCCAGAATTGGAAAAAACAGTGTAAAAAAATAACTGAATTGGTAATTCTTTCATCTCTTCTACCTCCCTCACAACTGATATTTTAGAGTCGCACAGAATACCATTTACTTTCCAAACAGGATTCAGCAAGTGCTGGTATACTATGCATTGCTTTTGCACACACAGAGTCCAACTAAATGTCCAAACATCCTCAGACAAATACACAAAATCAGGGCAAACGAAAATGAAAGTGACAGGAAATAATAAATACTGCGGGATCAAACGATTGTCTGTGTGAAACACCATCCACAAAGAGAGGGAAGTGTCCCCTGCAGCACCGTACCTTATGTACAAGCCCCCCGGCACTGTTTAGGGGAAGATGAGGGGGTCTGCAGTGCCCCAGGGCAGAGCCAGCCGCCCCTTGCGAAGCTGCAGCCCTGGTGCACACTCACAGGGGTCTGCTCAGGGTCGCCGGGGGTGGAGGCTGCCACGACAGGGAGGCCTCGCACCTGGGCAAATGGCCACCAGCTCGGGCTCGGGCAGCACCCCAAGTCCGGCAGCTGGAGCAGAGCGGGCAAGGGAGGTGCGGGGAGGGCAGGAGCCTTTGGGAGAGGCAGCATCGGCTCTTCTCCTGCAATACATCACACCTGACCAAGACAGCTGCCCCTCGTCACTGCCAAGCACCACCAGCAGCCATGGGCCATCCATGTTGACAGGGCTTTGAGGCCTAGGCATCCAGGGAGGAGGAATGGCTGCCAGTCATGGCTGGCACAAGAGGCCTTCCACCACCTTTCCACGGCCCGTCCAGAGTCCACCAGCATTTTTACAGGGCGGGAGCGTGGGAAGGACCCGAGTGCACCAACAGTTCTTGCTCTTTCTTGAAGGAGCAGGGTGACTTGTCACCTGTTTTTGCAAGGCTTAGTCTAAATCCTTCCCATCAGGGAGAAACAAACAGGTTTGGGTTGAGCCAGAGGTGGGCACGGAGATGTGGATGGGGACTCACAACATACACCCTCTCTTAGATGGTGCTAAGGGCAGAGCTGCTGTCCCCTTCCCTCTCCCCTGAAAGCCATGCCTGGGAAGGAGGGCAAAGGAGGCAGCAAGTCGCCAGGAGCGGGGTGAGAGCCGGCTGGGACCTGGAGAGGACTGGAAAAGCAGTGGTGGAAGTCAGCAAAACTCACTTTTGCCCTTTCTTTTATATGTGCACAAGGGGAAAAAGGAGTTTAGAATAACACTATTTGTAAAGAGATGTGTATATGCACCAGAATGTACACAGGGATTTAAGTGGGTCAGGATTTGGGGCAATGCGGACACAGCATGGGCTTGGAGTCACCAGCCGCTGAAGAGTAGTTCACCTTGTACCTTCTGAAGCAAAACCAGTTAGCTGTGGGACTGAAAATGCAATGGTGTTCACCATCTCTTTCTCTTCCAAACAGGTACTCTGGACTGTGCTACACAAAGCACAAGTATACCAGATATGAGGAAAATAACCTGAACAGAAGCATTACTTTTATCAGGGTTGTGCACAAAGGCTCCTATCAGCAATGAAACCAGACTATGCAAACACAGCAAAGCCTGGTGTCTTCACCACAAAACATTTAATATAACACAAGTGTTATAAAAACATGCACTTCAGAGTAAAACAAACAAAAATATAGGGACGGGGAGGAAGACAAACTGATAGAAAATTAAGGTAACAGAGGCCAATCCTCATACGCTTGTTTCAGGCACACACTGAAAGTCAAATGAGGGCTTGGGAGGTTTCAACTTACCTGATGTTGCTTACCAGAATCATTGTTAGGGCATTGCAGTGCTAAGTTAAAATTAATTCAAGCATGTAAGATATTGTATGCAAAACTAAGCAGTTCAGTAACTGAGTATTTTTAAAAAAGAATTAATACTAATTATGGTAACGGACCATTGCAAAACAAAGTGTGCAAAAGGATTTCATCCTATTACCAAATATCAGTAATTAGCCTAAGCTTCAGATCAGGAGGATTCAGAGCCCTTATGGTTTTTTGTATCCTATCCAATACATATCTGTGTATTCCTCTGCTAATGTACATTTCCAGTTTTGTTCCACTTCTAGTAAACATCGTATTATCTTGTGACAGTGGATGACCAGAGCTTAAGTACACGTTGTGTTTAAAAACAGGGGAAAAAAAGTTAATTCCTTCCTCCAATTTACATATATTGCTTTAGAAATATAGAATGCCACCTTGTTCCTGAGTTAGTACATCATCAGAAAAGCCCAATTTATCTTCTGTATGCCATTCATTATTTCATCCACTGTATCATGTCCCTGCTCTAAAAACACTTTATTTCCACTATCCTTTCACACGGTATTCTATTTATATCTGCTATTATTTTGTTCCTAGTTCTAGACCCATTTCTATTTCTGCTATTTAGCAATTAGTTAGTAGACTTAAAGCAGGGCACACAGGAAAAAAATATATTATCCTTTTATACAACATCATAAAATGTGAAAGGAAAATAATAAGAAAAAATAATTGTTATTTTGACTGTCATGCATCAAGCCTATGTTTATATTCTGCCATCCACAGTAACATAATAACTCTTCCCTGTAACCTATTCTTTCCAAATGGTTCAAGTTATTTTGGAATAACTGAATTTGAAAATCCAGTTATTAAAAAAAAAGGGGGGGGGGGCGGGGAGAGAAGTAACCCCTTCCTCTTCACAACAGGGAATATGTGTGTGTGTGTAAACAACCAGGAAGCAAAGAAGAGGTAAACCGTCAATCTCTTACTATGCAGAAACTTTCTCAGCTGTTTGCCCTTGCTCTTGTTGCATAATTCCTCAATCCATAATCACCAGCACCAGTTTTAAAGCTTGGACTAGATCACAATAATTTGGAGTCTCTTTGATTTTTACTTACCTTGAGCATAAGTGAATTAAGCAGTTAATAAAATTATACCCAAATTTCCTATTTATAATAATATATTTCAGTCTGTAGTTGTTATGGTTGTCCTATGTTTCTGCAGGTTCTGTTGCATTTGAACCCTGCATAATTTAAGTAATTAACACCCACCTCCCACTCCCTAAACTAGACCTTGATACAATTCCCTAACCATCTTAGCAAAGCCACCTCACCAGTCCTGCAATACTATACTTTAGCCTCGCTTCCATGTCCCAAGTCACACATGCAGGTATGTTCCAAGGCTGCCCAGGTCTAGATTTTTGCTAAAGCTGGGTGGTTCTCAGTGTGCAGCTCTTGACTGAACTGCCCACAGAGGTAGGAGCTGCTGCTACCTGGTACAAGCAAATCACTCTGAAGTGAATTCTAAACTGCAATTTAGACTAGTCAGCTGCTTCATATCTTAATAACCTTTAATAGGCCTCTATAAATGATGAGAAGTATGGAAGAAAGTAAATAAAACTGATATATAGCAAGACCAAGAAACTATTGTTAACTACTGCTAAGTGGCTGAATTACAAATGAGTGTAACTTCGACTATTAATGTAAGACATGTTTGTGTGCTCATGTTTAGGTTCCTGAAGAGCTGAGCTTTATTGCATGCAGAGATATTTTACTATTTAAATATATGTCTTTAAAGAAAGTTTCTCCCCAAATTACTATTTGGGGAAGGTAGCATAAATTTTCAAATCACACCGTCAGTCCAGATACCTGTATCAAGACTTATCGAACTCCCCAAACATCCTTACTATACATGTTTCTGGGCTTCACTATTAAAGTGTATGAAGTACTCTAGGGAGGCAGAAATTACTCAGCAATATGTGTGACTTTCATAGCATTAACATGCTTTCCTTTAATTTATACTGTGGTACAAGAAACAACTATTGTTTGTTTTCTCCTTTACAAACATGGCTGAAGGTTTTGCAGTTCAGTCTTTTCTCAGGAAGCATGGTTCTGCACCCTTCTCTCACCACCTTCTCACGGAGTCTTAATATCAAATACCACCTAGAACAATCTGCACTTTCTCTGAGATGATGGAATTTTCTACAGTGAATAATTTTTCATCTGAATAACTTTCACATCACACTTGAAAACTGTAATTCAAGAAAAAACAGGATTAGGACTTCAGAAAATAATGTAAATGTTGGTTAAAAATATGTACATTTCTGTTGAGGGCATAAGATTCTTGTTTCTTTGACTGAGAAGTACTAGTATATTTTGGGTGCTAGTGAAACCTAGAACTACATTTCTTACAGAAGTGCAACTTCAATACCTAAAAAAACAACGCCTCTTTGGAATTTGCCAATAAACTCTGCTACATGTTGGAGCTACCTTTTAGTTCTACCAAATTTTAGCAGAAAATTTTAGAAGAATTTTCCAGTGTGCAGTAATGCAACATTTCTGATGAAGTGACATTTCCTATCACCCAGAAAGTTAAACCAAAACAGCACAACTTAGTTGGCATCAAAGGACCATGCAAGGGTCCTGGTGTCAGAGCAAGGGTACAGTTACCCAAATATCTCCTCGTCATGAAAACATCCGTGGCAAAGCCATGACCTACTAGGAAATGCCATGTTGGAAGTGAGGAGAACTGATATGAAATGACTAAGCTCAGCATCTTCAGTCCTACCATGTAACCAGAACGTGAAGGGAAGGTCAAAATCAGTGACACCCAGGCTACAGGCAGAAAACTGGGTGCAATAAAGGTTGCACGGCTGTTGGCCTTCTCAGCCCTAGGTTCAGTAGACATGGTTATGAATTTCTCTTTGCCTTGAGCCCTGGTTTATGGATAGGTAGGAGACATTTTAATCTCAGTTTACAATAGGAATTTGAAGCAAAGATCTGAAAAATTTCTTAGGCTAGGTGATAGTATTTGCCACAATAGTCTAATGACCAGTATTTCATATAATACTGATTTCTAATAATTCACTCAGTATTTTATGAATGGGCCAATTTGAAAATAGGCAGTTACTGGCTCTGCTTATTAACAGAAATATAACTGCATAGCAGAAAACTACAATAGGAGGAGAAACACTGGCTACTTTCACAGGAAGTTTGCTGATGTGTATGTAGTTGTCCAACCTTGTTAGTATTTAACTTTAATTAACCAGTTATGTACAATACTGGCGATCATCATTATGAGTTCTCTACCAAAACAAGAAAGAGGGAGCCTCTGCTCATAGCACTACTTTATTGGCATCTTAACAGAAATATTGAGAAAATGGCAGTAGGTGGGAACAATGTTCTTAACAGAAGAGTTCAGGTTTACAAGCATTTCCAGAAAGCGAACACCACTTTGCTGTACCTATTGTATTTTTACACTTACACAACAAAACCTCTCTGAACTACGTAGTTATTGTATATGTTGCTGGAACCTACCTGCCATTTTAACTCACTTTCAAGCAGTATGATTTCCCTTGAACTTAACTATCTAGTATTTGTCCACTACAGTGGGGAAAACCGATGGGGAAAAAAGGGAGCGGGGGAAGCGAGCAGAGAGGGAAGAATTAGGGTAGAACAAATGGGAAATGCATTTAAAAGCGCAGATAACTGACAGTAAAATATATGCTCTTTGGTTAGCAAGCAGAAAAAAAGAGAAGGACTTGCATACATGATAGATACACACTAGCATTCTAAAGCAGAAGACAAGAATGTCAAGAGTGTATTCTTCCCCCACTGCCAGATGGAAGGGCTATTATTATAAATGAAAGGCAGCAGTAGTGGATGCCAGGCACTTTTGTTGTGTGCCAGATTCTGAAGTCCAGATGTAAGCAGGTTACCCCTGGGACAGGACAGGCTTCAGCTCCCGCAGCAGAACAGAACCAATCACGGTTTTTTCGGTGTTTATGATGAGCTGTGCCGTAGAGCTCTCCTTCAGCTCCACTGTGACTAGCATCAGTGACCCACTGTGCACAGTCTTTGCTGCAAACCTGGAGGAGGAACGAAAAATAAAAAAATTAAAAAGAAAAATCACTGAGGATCTTAAGGTCAAAGACTGATAATATTTCTTTCTGCAAAAGTTAAATGAGCTCAAATATAATAAAATGCCTCCAATTTCATTAATGCATTTCAGGGGATAAACCACAAAAACCTCCATAAATTCTTCAGAAATAATTTGTTCAGTATTGTGTAAATATTTTTGCACTTAAGAAGGACAAAAGTATCACACAAAATTGTGTATTTAACAGTGCAAGCAATAAAATCTATTTAAATTAATTTTTATGTAAATTCTGATTCTTCAGTTCATCTACAATACTCAAGAACTGTTTTAGTGCATACTGGAAACTTGAATTCAGCTGTAGGAGTTTTCCATGGATAATTATCATTATTTGGTGCCCCAAAGAAAATGCAACTATGCTAAACGTAGTAGAACACTTCCAAAAAGCCGAATTGTTGTACTTTCAGAAAAGTGCATCTGCCTGCCATCTTCGGAATTAATTCAAACTAAAAATATTCAAAGTTATAAACATCCAACACCATCATTTGAAATGATGGTAACAGCAAGACACCAAATCATTCCATCTGTGAATTTATCTCCAGAATATGTAATCATTAAAACGTGGCCAATATTTCTAAATATTTTATAACTATTAAAAACCCTACAAAGCAAATACCCGCCTCCCCCCAAAAGTGAGGACTAATGCACCATTACTAAATTCCAAGACATGAGGAACCCACTAATCACATGGAATTAAAATCAAAACTAGCCTTTTAAGCACCACAATTGACTGAAAAGCCATTTTAGGCACAATGAACTTCTGTCAATCCTGTTAATTCATTCTGCATGCACAGCCAGGCCCAAGAGACAGGAAGAGGATGGCAACAGAAGAGGATGGCAACAGCCTCGTCTTCCATCTTCCACAAGGAGCACACCATGCTTTTTTTTGCCTTCCCCCCCCCCCCCCCCCCTTGGTTACTTGACAACAACAAAGTTGCTGCACATGGGCTTTTGAAAACACTAACAAGTGTAGAGCAGGTCTGTGACCCTGTCTGACCCCACTTTGCAGGGCCAATCTCCTCTCCTCTTTCTGAATGACACGTGTCTGAATCAGAGCCATCTGCCTCAATTTGCACAACATCTTCAGCCACAATAGGACCCAGTTAGCCCTGACAACAGCTCACAATACAGAAAAATCAAACTGCTGGGCTGACAGCACGCTGTCGGCTATTCAAGAGCAAACCAACTGGTCAGTGTCTCATGTCTGACAATTAGCATGGGCCTCGCAAAAGCGCCTACCCTAGCCCTTGGGGATCTGTTTAATTACCATCAACATAAAGGAGGGAGTTTATCAGGAGATACTCAAAAAACTTCACTCCAGACTTAATTAAAATATTAGCCACTTAAGCAGGAAGCAGGTTCTCTTTAAACGAGAAGTAATTTCTGTCTTTTTTCTTTTTAAACTAAGCATATCAAAATCTCATAACACATTATACTAATTAAGGAAACATGGGGCACTTCTCTAATGTCACCCATCACAGGTCAATCTATTTCTTTTGTCCAGATTATAGACACATTCAAAGACCTCTCCCTTTAATAGGAGGTTCTAAAACAACCTTACTACTATAAAAAATAGCTACTTAGCTAGTTATATCAGTGATTTCATCTATTTGCACTGCAATGTAGAAGATCACTATTTCTCTTGTTGATTTTGACAGGGGGATAATTATAGAAACAATAGTCTTATTAGTCACTTTATTTACTTAACAGTCGTGTCTTGGGACAACACATAAGCAGATTATGTCTGAGTATGCACGCACATAAATAGGTTGGTAGTTGGCACTCCTGCTGTGTTTCATAGCCCCGAGGCTTGATTTTACCCTCTTTTATTAAAACCTGAAAGTGATACAAAGTCAGTTCTGCAAAAGCCAAGGTGGCCCAAAGCATCAGCGATAAGTTTTGCGCTGATATTTTTACATGTGGATTTGCAAAATCACATAGGGGATCAATAGTACTTTTCCATACCTCTGAACAAAACACATAAAATCAATAAAATGTGAGTTTGTATGTGGTTTGCAAGACGCAAGGGATCTGATACTCAGATAATTTTACACAAAGTGTTAATATGCATAACTAGCAATGCTAATTGGTTTGTAGCAATGGTCACCGATCTGGAATTGCTTAGTGAAAAAGAATTGGAACAGAACAGGATGACTTATTTCACCATTAAAAAAGGGTGTATAGAAGAACAACCACACAATGAGTTTACCACTGCTTTTGAACTTTGGAAATTGAAGTCTGTTCCTTAAATTAGGGAAGATAATTTTGTTTCTAAAGAGAGTTATAACATAAATATGCCTATACTATCTTTGAAACTGAATACAGTTATAAAAGGATGACGCAGCTGACTTTTGGTTAGAAGACACTATTGGTAAAACTGATTTGCTAAATACTTAGATGCTTTAAATACACTGTCATTGAAGGATTTGGGTAATAGCTGTTTTTTCGACTAAGTACATGTTATTGCATTTGTATGCTTACCATTATCATAAGCTCATGTGGATTTTCCAAAATGTGTGTTGTGCTCAACTAAATACTTAGGCCATTAAAAAAAATCTTTCAGCAGAAAAAATTAATCACTCTTATAGTAGGTGTTTATTCCTTGTGAGACACCTTTTTTTCCCCACAAGGTCAGTAATTATTTTTTACTTTTTCTGAAAGTTGACACTGCCTTAAATATTAGAATTTGAATACAAAAAAAATGAAAGAAAAGATGATAAAAACAATCAGAATTCATAGACTGAAACAAGCCTTGGAAACTGCACTATAGTACATTAAAATCTAGCTTGTAAATTGGTTGTTTGTAGGTCCAAAAGAAAGAATTTGTCCTATGAACAACTCTTAACATAAGACATTGTATTATTAGCATGGTTCTGTTGCAATAAAGGATGCATCAATGAATATGAAAAAAAAAGAAATTAAATGAGAATATAATTCAGAAAACAGAACCAAATATTTACTAATAGTTTCAAGATGGCTGTTTCTGCTATGCTGCAATTATTTTCTAGTTTTCTTTCTGTGATAATATTAATTCAAAACTGATTTCACATCATTAAAAATATTCAGGAAGATTTGCAGCTGTTAATACTTTTCCTATTTAAAAAAATCAGGACAGATTAGAAAAATAACAATGTGAGATAGATTTGCATATTCTGAGTTTTTCCAAATATTTTTTTTGCTTTACAAAGAATGCTAAATATTCTGAGGCTATGTGACATGGGAAAAAAGAGAAGGAGTTCATAGATTATTTTTACATAAATATAGTACCTATCAGTAGGTAAGGAAATACATATTATGAATCAAATTCTAAATCAATATCAATAAAGTACTGTATATTTTTAGAAAGTAATTCAGTCTTTCAAGAGTTAAAAATCAAGTACATATTCTTGGTCACTTTATGTGAAAATAAGATTTGTTATTGATTATCACACAAAAATATTTCATTTATAGTTGATATGACGGGAAAACACAGAGTATCAGATACTACAATGTGACAGCATTTGCCAAACACTGGCTTTGTAACGATAACTAGCCTAACTACAGACTAGCAGTTATTTTCCCTTTATTTGTAGACAGAAGATAGCTACAATATACAGGAGAGGCATTTTTATGGGGAAAGGTTATGAAAATTCCACACCAGTGAATAGACAGCAACAGAGTAACTCACTCAAAATCTGCTCTTTAAAATTCAACATTTGAGAAAGTAAATTTACATCTGAACACTCACTATCGGGACACTTGTTTACAGCAGAGCAGGGTTTGTTACGCATAATTCAACAGCACTAAAACATACATTCTCTCCTGTCGGGTGCTCTTCCTCCTCTTTGATTTTTCTATTCAAGCTAAATTTTCTTCTTTTTCTGTTCTACTGCTTACCGGAATCAGTGACAATGGCCCATGGAGGCTAAAACTTTCTTTTTCTCCACCCTTTCTTTAAATCTTACACATGAAGCCTTCAATTACTGCCTGCTGAAGCAGACGGAATCCTATTAGTAAGAAAGACGATCAGAAGATGCAATGCCCTGCCCTAGCTGTAGAAAAATAATTAGTCCAAAGTTGACAAATGTGTAATCAAGTTTTGCAATGAATATATTCAAAGGGGAAAAAATAGTGCTGTGAATTAATCTTCAATTTGTAAATATAAGAATGAACAACTACGAAGTACCTTCCAGTGTATCAATTGGACAACTAAAATATTTATCGTTTCAGTACTCTGAATCTTCACCTTACTCTGATAAATTGTATCTATGTACAGGTTTGACTTTATAATGAACATTTCATCTGAAAATTAGCTAAATTAGTAATTACTTGCATTCATTCTCTGAGTAAGCCTTAGAACATGAAAAATAAGTATTTGGAATAGCATTACTATGTATTAGTTCTGACCTGGGGATAGAGCAAGCTTAATACTAAAACACAAGAAGAAATATACTCGCAAAAAGAAGGATCTTTTTCTTAACCTGGGGATTTTAACCTCTCAGAAAAAAACCTTGTTTAACATCGGTTATTAATAAAAAAATTTGATTAATGTCTACCTTAAAAAATAATATGATAATTTGATGTTTTCTTTTTTCCAGTACATTTCATGCTATTTTAACACTATCTTAGAATAAATTGTTCAAAATATCTAATTCATTAACATAATGTAATTATTTCCAATATTAACTATTTTGGGGTTTAATAAAATAATAAAATTGTAAAATAAATTGCAATCAAATCTGTACTATATTTTTACCATTTTTAGTTCTATTGCCAAAATAGATTTTGAGTTTGTCCTCAGTTGCCAGTGAGCAGTTGCACTGTACCTCTAACAAAAATGCAGGAATGCGAGTGAGTCTTCTGAACTTATTGTCCAATTCATAGCACTACTCCACATGTTCAAAAAGATGCTGCATGAACTTCTTATCATCCTCCAAATATACCCTTAGTTCAAACATTTCAGCATTTTTATATGCAGGTATTTGTATCTCCTCCCCAAAATTTTGATAAGCTAAAAGCTTGAATCAAAATATTTGGTCCTCACATTTAGAAAATTATAGTTGTAATACTAGATCCATTTTGTTTTCTCATCTAGTCTATTGTTTTTATTTTTCTTAAAGAATCAGGCATTTAATATGATAAGTATTTGAGAATTACATACAGTCTATTTTTAAACCAGGCTATAAATTTTCATTTGCAAAAAAATTATTTAATTCCAAGAAAGTAAGTTACCTTACCGAAATATATTAAAACATTAAACTTGCTCAGAGATCTTTCAAATCAAAGATATTCTTCTGTTTGGTTATTTTTTTAAGTGTTAAATGTTTTCTGTTTAAACAACTGGCTCAGAACGATCCTGTTTGTTTTTCAAAGAAAATGCTGCACATATTTTTCACTTTACAGCATTCAGATACAAAAGCAGTGCTGTCCTCTAGTGGACAGCAAATAAGCTAGTCTAGAACAATCTGTTTTGATTAAGCTCATATCTAAAATTAGTCACTCATATACTTCTAATATTAAGCTCAAATTTAATCAAGTTATTTTTAAATTTTGCAATCCACATGCAAGTTCCTTAAATACAATAATATATTTAAAATGTTAAGGGCCTTAAGATGATGTTGTAGAAAGGCATTCTCCAAGTATTTTGTACCAGTTAATCAAAATCTTCACATGCTGATAACACATGAAAACTGTGTTACATACAGGGCCCTTTTGTTAGCAGGGAGAAAATGTCAAGGCTTTGGAACATTAGGATTTGATTAAGAAGTTAAGGAGTATCTACTGGAAACTACTGAATGAGTACTTTCATATTTAAAAATTTCAGTTTTCATTTTCTCTAGGAGTAAATATGTTTACCTAAGAATAGTGACTAACCAGAAGGATTTTTAGTCCTGGCTGACAAAAGAAATATAAATGGTTAGCCTAGCCAGGCTTTTTTGTTTTTCTTTTTAAAAGCTAGAATGACTTCTATCCTAAATCAAGAAAACATTAAGAGTTTACAACTTCTGGCTACAATGAAGGCTGAAATACTGTGGACATGGATATACTATTCCATTTAAAATTCTGTCTCCTACAGGTAAAGGCTACCAGAGAAACTGTTTTGCCTATTTAGCTCTAATTAATTCCTACTTGAGAAATTAGGAAGCAAAATCAAGACTGCATGTCTATTACAAGTTTATTTACTCATCTACCCATTGCAGCTCTCTAGAAGAGTAGAAAAAGATGACTGAGCACTACAGCTAAAAACCACAGAAGCAGAACAGTCCACATAACTGTGTCAAAGGAACTACTGCCAGAGGTAGATTTCACTTCATTTGAGCTCTCCGACAGGCCAATTGCTTAGTAAAAAATCTGAGGAAAGATTTCTGTGTGCACATAGAGCAGAAAAGGTCTTTAAAAAAGTCTTCCTGGATTTATAAAACCTGTTTGTCAGCTACTGAGAACATATGTTTGGATTCAAATGGAATAACTATAAACAATTTATATTTCTCAGAAATTTCTACACGGTGTTTATACTCAATAGATGGGTGATAGCCCTTCCTTTCTGACATGCTGGAAGCAGATGCAGTTGTTATTTATGGTAAGCTGATGGGGTCTGATCACCAACCTTCTGCCTGAGAATTCTTCCAAATTTAGTACAAATTGGAAGATGACATACACAGAGATATCTTCCAGGTGGACCCCTTTAAATGGGATTTTGCTCAATACAAACCTACCTACATACATGCACAATCGCATACCGTTCCTCCCCATGTGAAGTGTTGCTGGATTAAAAAGATGTGGGGAGGATAACTGATTACTAAGCACGCCATTCTCTGATAATCAAGACTGTCTGTAAACAAAACCTCTTTCCTTTGAGAATCAGTCTGCCAATATACTATAAATGGGACATGACAGGTTGCAAAATGATAAAAAGGGGTGAATACAACCAAACTGTCAGGCTGATGCATGGGGTGGGGAATAAATGCTAGTGAAAAACAAGCGTTGATCCTTGGATTTCTGTTTTTTAAGCATTTTATGCAAGTTTCTATATTGGGTCTAGTTGCTTTCACATTCTCCAGGATTTCAACGGTCATCCAACTGCAGTGTGCTCACTGTCTCACTACATGGTTCACACTGTATGTTTTTGATTTTGCTAAAGGATAATAATGCAAGCCTCCAAAAGAGAGGTGGAAGATATTTTACATCTTGTTCAGTACTTATTCACAAAATCACATAGGTCATGGGTATGCTAAACAATGATGTACTTACTGCACACAGCAAGCTCTGAACAAACTGGCATATCTATATGGTGCAGTCAAGTGTCCTTAAAAATACAGGTCCCAGAAGCAGCATAGTCACTGCATGCAATGCTGTGCTTAAGCTAGTTAGACCTGCCCCAGCAATGAGCAGAAGTGGTATTTTGTGCTTCTTGTTTAAAAGCTAGCTTGTTTGCTGCTAATTCAGGTGTCCACTGTGACAACATGCTAAGAGATGAGAATCCTCCCTCTGCAAGTTCTGGTGATCTCTAGAAAGAAAAGGTGGCTATTAGAATGACCACTTTCATGACTGTAATGGAGAAGGATATTAAACTCAGTATTTCAAAATGTGAAATGGCTGTTCTGAAGCAGACTAAGGCTTCAGTCTTGAAAGAAGCTGAGGTCTGATTTTCTTCAAAAACTCAGATTGTACTGTATTGAGTTGTTGAAATTACAGATTCTGAAGCAGACTAAGGCTTCAGTCTTGAAAGAAGCTGAGGTCTGATTTTCTTGTGTCTCAGAGTGCTGGTCAATGGTAAGGCCACCCTGATGAACTGCAGAATAGAGATATGTAGATGACACCATGCTCACTTTCTCACCCTACTATTTCCTGCTATTAATTGTGGATTCCTTCCAAGATACAATAGCAGCAACAGACTAGTTCAATGGATTATTAAACGAGTTCTTCATATCCACCCTGATGGGTTCAGACTTTTATCTCACTGACTGATTGGGCAACATGCAAGTGAAGTCTTCAAGAATGAAAAACATGGAAAAGCTGCCCTACCTTGCATCATTTTGTAGAGCCACGGGCATTGAGGGCAATAATCTACTAGAGTACAATGCATCCCATTTAAGAAATGCTTCACGAAGTGGAAGGCAGAGAGTTAGGCAGTTCAAGATGGCCTGATTCTCCATCCCATTAGACATTACATTCTGACGTCAATGGAATCACACAAGCATAAAACAAAGTGAAAGAGTGAAGAAGCAAATCCAACTTGTGATCCCAGCCCTGAATGGACTTTTCTGCTGTATGCTACTGCCAACACATTAAAAGCTTTTGCACCATGTTTTTTAGGTAGCTTGTAGGTATGCTTTCTATGTGTATTTCCATTATGTCCTTTCTAAGCCAACTTATCCTGAAATGTCTTTCCTTCACGCAGAGAGCCTTATGTAATAGTAGACAATATTTTGACACTTTCAAAAGGATCATAAGAGCCTTCAAGTCTTTCTAAGATTAAAGCAAAGTCTGCAACTAGTCTTTTCATTCTATCACCATCTGTTGTCTTTTGCTATATTCAAAGTGAAGAAAATGAAGATTACCTATCCTGGTAGGAGGTTATGGAGCTGAAAATGAATAGAGGAAGAGACCTGAGGAACTTTTAGAATATTCATCTGAGAGGAATAAACAACACATTTTGAAAGTAACATTAGCATGAAGGGCATTTCTGGATAAATAAGGCTCATGTTTGTTAAAAACAAAATTGCTGAAAATCTTGAGTTGAATATTGTCTTCATCTCATCACATTTTGAAACAGAACAGAACAGCCTAGAATTTATTTTTGATACATAAAGCAACAAATGTTATTGCCCAAGTAGAGACAGGGAGCTGAAGTGACGGTCCATAGAAGAATCAGCTCTGAGGGAATAAATGTCCTCAATTATGTATCCTCAATTATGTATCCTACCGAAAAGTATATGGTCTCTAAATGTAGTTATTCAGACTGATGTAATTCCCTGCAGGAACAAATACTTTTCTTTCATCATCTTTGTCTTCAGATATTCAAATGGTGCCCACAGATGTGGTCTGAATCACAAGACAGAAGTTTGGTGCCTTAGCTGATTCTTTTTGAAATCACTTTGTCAACAACTATGTGCTCCTCAACCCACTTCCAACTCTTAATTTCTTAAAATATTTTTAAAAACCAACAGTTCTCAGGACATTGAAAGAGCTATTTATATTGCAACAATTACCCTAATCACTCTTGTGGGGTAATATTTTAAGAAAAATAATACACCTTTTTTTTCTGAAGTTTTCCTATTTAAGAAGACATTCTATTTCCTGCTCAAAAAACCTTCTCTTTTAAAATGCCTTTCACATTCTTGTTTTTAGTAGAAGCCTATAAAATTGAAATAATGTTTCCCCTTGGTAACAAAAGCAAGGGAGATCAATACATAAAATAGTTAAATCCCATTAAGAACATGATAATGCACTGTATGCAGCCTTACAAGGCCCAGTGATCTAATAGCTTGTATAAACTAATTTGAAGAGCAGGTAACTACACTTAAGGATGTAAAATAGTACAGCAAATATATTTTGCAAATATATGAATATAAATCTGCACCTTTGTGTTCTGACATATATATATTGGCTATTGAGTTCAAAATTTTTGCAGCTATCACTTCAAAAAAAACAGGTCAGAAAAAAGAGTTTAAAATAGAATCAACTGTATTATCTGGCATTTTGTTCTACACTAAGTTAAATTATTACATTTCAAGTAAATATAAAAATTCAGTAGCCATATGGTAAAGAGAGAAAAAAATGCATGTAAGAAAGTGTTGCTATACTGTGATATGGACTGAATATAGCTGATATATTTGACAGGTTTACATTTATTTCATTTTTCATTGGTGACTGCCTGCTATTCTTTTGATATTTGTGCCAAGTATTTATTTTCTAATCTTCATTATATTTGCTCTAAGTGTTTTTACTTGGTGCAAACATACAATCGTAAATAGGGTTATCAATTTAAGGAGCAGTAATTGGGTCCCACCAGCATGACAACATCTTAGTCATGAGTGCAAATATGTTTAGACTGAAAAAACCCAAGAAACATGCACCTGTTCATGTCCATTAGATACACTTGTATTAAACTATACAATTTCATTTTGAATTAGTATATTGCATTACCAGGCAATACAAATTTCTTGGCATTAGCTGTCGCTAAGTAGTAATACTCAAGTTGGGGATGACCAACTAAGAGGTTAATATAATTCATGCTGCACAGTGCAGAACGTCAGTTTAAAAATAGTACTTCTCATCCTGTGTAAAAGGGTATGTACTAAGCACTTCCAAGAAGTGAACTCAAGTAGTCCTCACAGAATAGCATGATGAGCTGAAACAAGTTCTTGTACATAATTTTTTTCCCCAAATACCACTTGCAATAAAACAAACAAGACAAACGACAATACTATAGAAAAAGAAAAAAAAAACTTTTAACATTTTTATTGAATCCATAACTGCTTTGTTAAGGTAAAAGGTGGCTTTTTATTTTATCATCCTGAAACGGTATATGTGTCACATAAATAAAACATGGCACACTTCTTGCATCCGTGAGATTTTGCAAGAATAGACTCCATTTTTGTTTAGTCTCATGGCAGAGGTGATCAAAATATATGTATACATTTTTAATATGTATATAAAAATATTTCAGTCATTTCTGTCAGAGTTTTGAAAGTATTCATTACCTAATCTCTATCTCAAATATTCATTCTTCTAAATCTAGGATTTACTTCAATGATAATGTAGTGCTATTTAATAGATGAACAGGTTCACCACAGTATCAATTAGTTAGTGTTCCCATTCCTGTTCTCACTAAAAACTAGATGCAATGATGACTACACAGTATCTGTGAACTCCAGTTACTTACGGTGAAGCAAATGAAGGGCTATTTTCTAAATGCTTATCATTGCTGGGCATTTCTGGTAGGCCATTTAAGTTGTTATAAACAATTTTTTTGCCCTGATGGACTATAAATGCAAACTACTTTGCAAGTACTGTGGCAGACTGAATACATTGTATTTTGAAACAACAAAAAAAAAAGACGATTTCAGGATGTTCTAAAGCACTCTGAATACTTCAGCCTAACCAGAATGCCTTCATCCACTGTCTCTGAATGAGTGTACCCAACAGGAAGTACATGTTCAATTTATTTACTGGTGGTCATACACTGTTTTGTGAAAAATCTCCTTTTTTTAAAAAATAAAAAAAGAGCAGAACAAGAGAAAGCAAGATCAAATTAGAAACTTATCTACAATCAGGAAACCTAGGAACTAAGCTATTATTTTAGGGAGCCTTTTCGAGACTCAGTCACAAAACAATCCATCCCTATGCGGTAAGTCTCATGTGATGGATAGGGTAAAGATGGAGAACACCCGCATATTGCAGACACTTCAGTGTCTCCCGTTTGACACTCTCACCTAGTCTTTGAATTGATGTTGAGAATGCAGCCTGTATAGATCCCTCAGGGATGCAACAAATGAGGACTCTTTCATGGAGGAGCAGGTGTCAATAGTGACAATCATTTCAGTGCAATCGCACTAGCTGTACCATGTTTTTATGGTGAAACAGAATTTTATCATTGACCGTATCAAACACATAGGAAAATCCAGCTGGGTTAATGTTAATGCAATGCAATACAAATGCCCAGCGATGCAAAAAAGACTAAATCCAACAAAGAGAAATATCAGGTTATTAGTTCTATGTAGGTTACAGGCTTCTCACCACTCCAAAGAGGCATCTCGCTCAGCAAAATTTCAAAGAAAAACATTGTTCTTTGCTTTAAAAGAAGATACTTTGCTCTTATTGAAATATCAAAATTCAGGGGGCTTAAAGAGGTAATTCACACTCTGGAACAGTTTTAGTAGGTGCTAGGAGAGATGTATGCATTTTCTTATTCCAAGACTAGGATAACATCTTACTGTTGTTATTTGTGTCCACTCAGTTTTCCACGCATGGCAATTTTTCTGTTTGCTCCTGTCACAAGTGAGAAGCCATACAGATTCACGGGACTAAATATTTTGAGTCAATTGCATTAAAAGCTGTCATTAACCAACAATCATATCAATTCCACCGACATTCTGTACCACAGCTTTTGGATGAAATGGACTGATCTACAAGTGACATCTGGAATTTAGACAGGGCCAATGACTTTCTTCGCTGATCACTGTTCTTGCTTGCATATATATATGAAGGACAAGGAAACGTTCGATTTAATGTTCAACCTGCATTTAAGATCTTCATCCAACTGAAAAAAAAATAGGGTTCTAGGTTTAACTAGCTGGCTATCATACGTCAAAAGTTAATGTGCTTCTCACAGATGATAAACCTGCATAAGGCCAATTACTTTTGGAAATAGAAACAAAAGTCAAAAAACCATACAGAGGTTCTTGAAAGTACTGTGCTTTATAAGGCTATCTTATAGGTAGGACAACTCCCCCTAACTATGTACAGTAAAGTTTAGATATTTGATTGTTCTACATACATTCAAATAAAGAGCTGAGGAGTACTTAGGCTCAAGTTAATATCTGCTTAGGATTCTATGTTACAGTATAATTGGGTACCTTATCCATTAACGGTGTGGATAATAAAATTTTCCCTAATATTATCAAATGTCGACAAAGTTTGAACTAACAGATTCGTATTAAAAGATGGTTTCACTATGACTGACATGCAATCTTACCTGTGTATGTTATCTTGACCAGAAGGGACTACACCCAGGTTTGCTGCCTTCACTACCCTCTCAATTATTACAAGTCTAGTAGAGTTCTGCGGAGCAACAGCTATTGTAGCAGATGTCTCATTCATTCCTGTCAGCATCCCTGAAACATTAAGTATTTCATTATGAATACTTTAAGGTTTGCCTGTTTATTAAGCATAAAACCAAAATAAGAGACTTCTAAACATTTGCTTTAGAAGTTAAGTCATTTATTGAGAAAAAAACTTTATAAGAAATTACATAATTACATTAGTTTAATGTATTACTTGCAATGGCCTATTATTAGAAATGAATTACTAATACCTGAACAATGATATGTGTGACACTAATGCAACTGTGAAACCAAGATGGTTCTTTTTCACAAAAAGCATAACTTGAAAGAAGAATGTAAACACAGAAATGAAATATTAAGACAGACTGATTTTGAAAAGTCCACCTTAAGTAAGACCAGATACAAAGACACCTTCTAATCTTTCAATCATAAACCCACTGCATTTAATTATAATTTCATATCCAATTGCTAAAAATAATCTTGAAATTCAGATAATTGTCATTGGTTCAATTTAGTTCATGAAGATAAAGTCATCACATTAGAAACTGGGAAACCTGGTTCGTATCCATCTCTCTAAAATGTCATGATAAACTATTTGATTAAAATAATTTGACTATCACTACAAAATGGAACAGAAATGTTAAGATTATATCCAAACACATGACAAAAAAAGTAAAGAAGGAAATGTTGTTCAAGGACGTTTTAACAAAAACCCCCACTTTTCTCTTCATCGACACCCATTGTTTATAAGAATCATTTGCTGGATGCTCGTGATGATTAAAACCCAACAATAACTACAACTTAACATTGTGTGTGCGTTTTCACACTACGTTCAGAAGCTGAAAATACAGATGAACAACAGAGCACAGTACTTTAGGCAGAAATATGAAGCATCTGAAATCCACATTAACATTAACAATGAAAACAATGCAAAAGTCTCAAAAGGCTAATATTTTAGGGCTACACATACAGTTCTAACCCAGAGCAAATGGCACTAAAATGCTTAATAGAGCAATTAAAAAAATAAATCCAACATTTTGATGCACTAGGATGTGCATTAGCTGCTGTCACAATATAAGAAATATTGAAGTAAAAATGGAACAGCTCATAAGTAAATAAAGGGATATTTTTGAACATGATCTGCTCTTGAAGAGAACAAAAATAAGCGTACAAGTTCTGTAAAGATCAGCTTTATCTTGGGAATAGAACATTCTGTTTCAAATTGTTTAACTTCACTATTAGGCTAAAGCTTTAAAAACTACATACACAGACTAAAACTGCTTTTAAGCAGAGCACAGGGACTGACATAACACTGCTGAGAGATGTGTGTACTCATTTAGGATTTAAACCTTCTCCATTAAGCTCTATTGAAGAGCAAATGCTGAATAAATGAATGCAACTATGTTTATGTTAAAAGCCTGTTTCCCGCAGCATGTAATTAAAGGAAATGTTGTACAAAGCCAGTACTTTTGTCAAGCTCCTGTAAATGGAAAGATGGATAGCACTCAGAGAAGTGAATGCATTGCTTCATATTTAACCTTAACACTCTTGTCATTAATGGTTTGTCTAACTTGTTCTATAAAAGACAAGGTACTGCTCCATTGAAGTAAAATTAAAAAAATCAACTAAACCATGCTTTTCAGAACAGAAGATTCATTATCGTCGACTAATGTATTGGCATAAAGCAAAGTAACATCCTATCAAGTAAGGCACACATTCAATCTGCCTTTTCACCACCCTTTATTTTTAACTCATGCTGTTTTATTGTTATAGGCAATTTGTACCACTCAGCATGACAGTGTAAACTGAATCAAGATTAATTTACATGCAAAAGAACACTTAGGAGAGCAGCATGGTAAGCAAATGTATTGTCTCGATTGCTGAGGTGGAAAAGAACCTGGAAAGAAAAAAGGGTGCTCTAATTAAGGGGCATCAAATATGATTGCTCGCGGTAGTCAAGGGCCAGAAAATAGTAAATGTCCAACCATTTAAAGAATTAGCATCTTGCTTGTTAGGAAGACAAGGTGGATATATAAATCTTAATAAAATTAGGTAAACAATTTGTTTACTTAACCAAGGTATGTGTTTTGTTTTTTTTTTTAAAGTGTGAAGCAGGTATACAATTTCTAGAAAAATTTGACAAAATTATTTTATAACATGTCCAGGGGGGGAGAAATAGTCTTTATATTTAAAGTAGTTTTAACTGGCTCTTTTAAAAACACCTTCATAAAAATTCTAATTAATATCCAGCTATAACAATAGCATGCCACCTTTAATATTGCTTGAAACATGAGAATCTAAGAAAACTCTAGTCAGAACACTGAGCAGCAATTAATCTGGGTTAACTAACTGATACAATGAAATAACTGTACACATTTTTAATAATAAAAGGAAATTAAATTGGAAAAATTACACTTGTATGTAACAAGGTATGTTAGCTACCAGACCAGTCCTATTCTGAACTAAGGCAAGGGGAGTTTTGCTACTGATTTTTAAAAACAGCAGACAAGTAAAAATTTGGATACAGAGATCCCAGCAGTACATCTCACTCACGCAGAATTCCTGCTACAGAAACTGGACTTTTCATGGCGATGTGATGTAAAACAGGGTATAAAATCCTGAGGCCTGAAGATCGGTAAAAATAATTAACCAGAAAGGTAAAGAGTAGTTTGGCAATACTATTTTTATCCACTGCTTCCAAATTGTCAATCACAACATCAACCACTAACTGGGCTGCTGCTCTGGGGAATTACCTCACCGGAGGATTCCCCAGCTCAGGAGGGAAGGGAAGGGAAGACGTTGTAGCAAGGCTAAGTGTATCATGCACAGCATGTGGATAAATCGAGCTTTCAAGGTTCTGCTGCTACCACTAGATAACCTTCATAGCCATGAATATTCAACAACCTGTCTGTTGCCCTCTCCTTATGGCATCAGGAAGAAAATGGACATATACAAATGTAACAGACAATGCAAAACAGCAGAGTGTAATTGAGTAAAGACGTGTAGCAATGAATTGTGTTCTACATCGCAGTATAATACCAGCTATTTCCTCTTTAGCATTCTTATTAGGTTACACATGCAATTTAGATGTAAAAATTCTTAAACCCCATACATATTCTCATTCTCCCCCAACATCACCTTGTATTTCTAATATTCTCCTCATTCCTTCACTATTTTTTACCTATTTGTTTGGGCTGCAAATAAAATAAGGCATCGCCAGGTACAAGACTTGAAACATCTTATGTCCAAAAATGAAAAAAAAAGGAAAAAGAAAAAGCATGACAAGTGAAAAATAAGTTATATAAATCAGATTCATTTGGAGAATACAGACAAACTGAAGTTAAACACAAAATAGAATAATATATACCAACTTCTAAATTGACCTGCATTTATTATTGTAATTTGGATCTTTCATTTAGCAAGATCACATAGTAATTCTCCCCAAATACTAGCTGCTCCTAGATCTTTGTTATAAATACTTATGTAAAATTTAGAACTGAGACCTCTATTACCATGAATATTCTGAAACAGCTGATATATATAAGAAAAAAGATGCAATAGAAAACGTTTTTAAACCTCTGGTAAATTTGCCAGCATCAAGTCCTGCATCAAAGAATGAATTCAGGAAGACAGAGAGAGCGAAACAGAAATGCCAAGAGACCTTCATGGATTTACAAATACTTCATATAAACAAATTTTCAAATAGCTTTATTCAGAGTAGCCTTTCTGCTCTATTAAACATGGCAAACAGCTGCCAGATTTATTCAGACAAATAATCAACAACCATAGAAGTAAAATGGCAGAAGAAAAAGGAATTTTGGCAACAACTCCACAGAGGACCACAGCTATTCTCCAAGTACACTTCTTCTATGTGCTCGTGGTTCTATATGACCAGTCAGGGGGAAAAAAAGCCCTCAGCCACAGTAAAACATACAAAAACTCCATCAAAATATCACAAAGCAAGCAAATACAAAAACAGGGGGGGAAGAAGCACAGTAACGTGCCTTCCTTTCAGTACAACCTCAGCTGCAATTTTTAGAAGGGAACAGTTTAAAATAAATGTGCCACAGCCTCATTCAATCACTCACCTTGGTTTGCTGAGCAGGTATAAAGCAGAGAGGCAGGCTTTAGCCAGCAAAGGGTAAGAACAGCAAATAAGTATCAATTGGTTAAGAAAACAACGCACAACCCTAACTTTTCACTGCAGCCATAAGCTTAACTGAAAATGATCTAGGCAATATTTAAACTACTTTCTTAATCACTCAAAAATACAAAAGCAAGAAATGCTCAAAACCAATAATTAATAATATGTAGCATTAGTCATTGGTGTTCGTGACTGCTTGATGGATATATTGAGTTTCTGAGCCTTACACAGCAATGAGACAGGATCCCATGGGTATATTCTCTTCTCAATGTAAAGGGATTTACACATGTAAATCCCCATACATTGAGATACATGAGTAAACGCTATTACATTTGAATGCATCCAAAGTGTAATAGTTTATAATTTAAAATATCCGAGAATCATATCCAAATGCTGATATGGTAGCAGTATGGACTGCTCCATTTAACACATAGTCAAAGGTAAGTACGATTTTCTCTAATTATTTTGTAGAAAATATGCAAGTCACTAAAAGCTCTTATGGAGGTTTGTGTTTGGACTAACATCAGAAACTTACCTTTTTTAAAGACGCAGTATTAGAAGAATGCAGAAATATAAAAAAGATGTCACCTTTCTAAAATAGTATTCCAACAGGAATATCTGTTTAATATGAAGCGTTTGAAAGGAAAAAGATTAAAATAATCTTCAAAGTAGCTGAGGAACAGGTATTTAAAAGTAGCCTTGAAATACAGACTAGTAAAGACATGCACCATATCAATGCATATTTGGTTTATTTCCTTGAGCTGGGATTTTTTTCTGCTTTACTGCTAGTAGGAAAGACAGTCACACTCCATGACAGGAAGCCAAAACTCTCTGAGCCAAAAGACTGTTTCAGGGTAAAGGGTGGGCTTTGTGCTTTTAAAGGCACACTGAAAAGCTGTCAGATACCACTGCACATTCTTTTAAAGATATTTTTAAATTAAATCATTAGTATCAGACTGAATACTAACAGAGACTAACACAAACAGCTACACTGGAAGCACTTGCTATACGCTTTGAAATTGAAAGGCCCACAGCCCTCTTCTCAGCCAAATATGTTTACTGAAGCTGCTGAAATATTTCTCACCTTGCTCCTTCTTAAAGTCTTTCTCTGACATAGTGACAGGCAAAAGCAGTTCTCCAACGGGGGGCTGAATGTTAACATTGAAATGATCGTCCTTTGTGCTGGGAAAAAAGAAATTACAGACAATCAACCAAGTGCTTCAACACAGATTAATATATACATACCAGCTCCAAATTTACTATGGAATCTATAAAGAGTGTAAGAACTACCTGCGTGATTTCTACCTTGTTAATCCAAAAGCCTGCTAATTTCTTATATCAGTAAAGCTGATCCATTTTTTCCAGTACAAATGTAATATTAATATAGTATGCATGCACTTTTATTTCTGAAAATGTAACTTTTACTCATAATGTTGTTTATTTGTAATCTATAAAGCATCACACTCAAACTAAATGCTTGCAAAGGACAAATTATTATGCATTTTACAATTCCTTTAAAAGAACTGTTCTTCACAAATTCTGTCATCAGCAACAGCTATGCCAGAAATAGGGTTAAACCTAGGAAAGGTATAATTTCAGGCAAAAAGGATTATTATTGTCTGAATAAATCCCAAACAGGCCAAACAATAAATTTGGGAGTAAAAAAGAAGTATCTTTGATCACTTCACTTTCACAACATTTTTTATATTTAAACAAAACCACACACCATACTGGTTGATGTAGGAGAACACTGGAAAAATCACAGAATTTGAGGCAATTTTCGTAATGGCAGAGAGTTAAAAGACTTACTATCAGTAGTAGCATACTACTACTATAGATTCCTCCTTAAGAAATAATTCCCAATCAGTGAACTTGTGCTCCCTATCCATTCAATTCTCTGAGCTTCCAACTATCTTATCTTGGAGTTCTCAAAGTCTACAGAAACTCAAGATACATTCACTCTGCTATGTTTGATTGACTAACTATACCGTAAGTGAATCAGCTAGCAATTCAGGAACAGTACATCCAGTCAGAATCTTCGTTAATGCTTCCAGGCATCAGAAATTTTTAGAAAATAACTTTTTTTTTTCCCTGATGTACCAAATAGTCAATACATATTGATTGCTGATATGCCTCAGATATCCCACTTAAATATAATGATACAATCATTAGAATGGAAAATGTATTTCATCAATTAATATCCATGGTATTTAAATTAACCTCAAACATGTGTTACTGATTTTTTTATAACTCGGCAACTTCAAAATTCTGAAATAAGATAGACTGATAGAAAAAACAGCACTAACTAGATAAATAATACAGAAAACATATGTGTCTCCCTCCTAAAGATGCCAAGATAAGCCACCTGAAAATAAGAAAGCATTTCATGGTCCTATTACTTAAAATTTTAATACTAACCATAATTACCCAATTTCACAAGCAAATGCTTAGGAACTAGTACATTCTTACTTTCTGATGTGTTATAATTATGCTTATGGATACAACCTCAAGTATGGGCTTTTCAAATAAAATTCAGCATTAATGCTAACTTTGTTGAAAATTGTTATTTAGTAAACATACAGTTAAACAATCCCTTCAAACCTGGCTAGTATTCCCTTTACAAAGAATCATTTATGAAGCGCTGCTTTTAAAAATTTGCTTAGCTAACAAATCCTCACTTTTTTTTCCTATACTACTTTAAAGACCATCCATCTCTAAAATCATTAGCATACTAAAAGAGCAGAGATTGTTTGACTGGCTGGCCTGATCAAGTGCACTGTAAAATAAGAAAGTAATATTTTTTTTCTTTCATTTTTCCTTTTAAAACTGATCAAGAACTCCATCAGCTTAAGAGCTGAAGGAAGGGTCTTTAATCAGCTGCCTCATAACTTTTTGCTGTTTATATATAGTACTTGGACTATATGACTAAAACTTTTAACAATACCTTCATTGGTATTGTTCAATGAAGATTGAACATTGATCATTCAACCAATGTTATATTTCATATTTAAGCAAGATGTGCAATACATAATTCAGCATAAAACAGATAAACAGTTTTGTGTACAATGATTCATGTCCTACATTGACTGGACATGCCATTCGTACATAAACTTGACTTCTAACATTAATGATTAGATTGCTTTGAAATGCTTATAACAATCTCTTCACAATAAAGAGTAAAGTATGAGCATAGCCTGGGTTTTACATGGCTGTAACTGCTCGAGAGGACCACTCAACACCTATGCTGTTAACAAACATTCCACTTCCCTTTCTCCTAGTGATTAAAAAGCTAATAGATATTCTTTGATAAACCATGAATTCTTCATAGTCTGCAAGCAGAAATTCTGATTGCCAGTTGTTTGCCCAAACCACTTTGTTTTTAATTTCACTTTAGGCAGCATCTGGTTTACTTTGCACTACTTTAATTTCAGTGTACCTCAGTAAACTTATTTTTCAGCCAAAGAAAATCATCCCCCCTTTTATCACCCTCTTTATCACACACCTTACAGGCTAAATATACATCTTTTGTTTATTGATCTGCATCTCTTATTACATCTTTACATTAGAAACCTAGTCATATCTAATATAACAAAAGTAGTTTCATAGTTCCATAGAACCATAGAACAATTAAGGTCGGAAGGGGCGTCTGGAAATCACCTGGTCCTACCTCCTGCTCAACCCAGGGCCACCTTAGTTCACATTGCTCACTTGTCCATTTGAGCTCTGAGTATCTCCAAAGATGGAGATTTCATCAGATACCTGATGGATAAGTTTAATAACAAAACTGAGTCTTGCAGTACAACTACATAATTTCCCCCAAGACTCAGTCAACTAAATTCCGGTGTATTTAACCTTTTTATTTATACTTTGAATACTATAATTAGTACAAATGATGTTTAAACAAAAAACTGCAGAAATGGTTTGAAGCTTGAACATTAACATTTAAGAATCTGGCAGACAATTGTTTCAAGCTGCACTGAAACATCTCCCAGGTGGTGTTCCTCTAACTTTCCTGGAAGACCAAGCTGAAGAAATGTATCAGAAAAAACCCAAAGTTTCTCAAGCCAACAAAACATAACTGTTTTTAGATTTCAAAAATTAAAGATTGCATTTTTTGGTATTAGCAAATGCAACTGGTAAGTCACAGCCTTAGTGGAACATGTATGCTAAATGAGAAGTCTGCAGAAGGAAGCTCTAAAGGAATCAGACAAACAGGGATGTCTGAGAACAGTACCTCGCCACTAGTTCACAAAATCTGTTTTGTATTTAATCGTGAACTTAGGGGCAAATAATGTTAGACGTCATTACTCTTACTGTTGCCTTAATAATTGTTAAACATATTGTATTTTTAAGACTTACACCACTTTCATAACATAATTCCCAGGATCACATGAATTCATCTTCTGATGTACCCAATTAAGATGAACAAATGAGAGATGATAATGCTCCCACAGGAACACAAGGAGACTTACCATCTATGTGATAAATGACACCGCAAGACTAACATTCAATCCTTTAGAAGATGCAGTTTTAACTTTTCCTCAGATAGCTGCAGTGGGAGCAGCTAGCACCTGTCATTTGAAACCAGTGTCCATTTTCCTCTCTCTTCCCTGAATTTTTTTAAAGGATTGGCTCCAAAGCATTCCTGGGAAAGAAGTTATCTGCCATAACAAAAGACTTGAGGACAATGATGGCAACATCATCTTTAAAACTAATACAAATAATGCTATCACTTGTGAATGATTTCTTCTAAGATTCCACAATGTCAGTCTTTGAAGTCTTAATTTTCAAAGCTTTTTTAAAATTATTATTCTAGTAAGAGGCTGGGGAATATTCTTCTTGTTATTTATATTACCCTTTTTTGTTTCACTCCCAGTAGCTGCTTGACCCAGAATACATCTATCCAAAACCAGGTCACTATTTTTGTCTTGTATTCAAAAAATCTCCACAGATGATAAAAAAAAGAATAGAAGAGGAAGAGCAACAAACTAAGTTCCTGCAAAACACGTAATGGAGAAGTCTAAGAGACTTTGCTCATAGTCTTGCTCAAGAAAGTAAAAGACAGCGTCCTGCTTTTACAAGAAAAAAGGCCAGGGCAATAGAAGAAGTGAGATTAGTTGTTCATGCCCAGCCTTACTTTTTCCAGGTCAGTTATCTATCTCAATACAATTGCTTTCTGGAACTGGGCCAACTGACTACTTTAGAGTAATGAAGTAAAGAGAAGAGTACCAGATTGCTTGTCTTAATATCCAACATCTGTAAACAACTTAGTGATCTGCTGACAAAGCACTAGGGAAGAAAACAGCAAGAAACAAGTGAAAATGCAAGTGACAGTGATGTGAAGACAGTCCTGCATCTCTAACGTTAGCTTTTAATATATTCCATAACATATTCTACTACATAATCTTAATCAGATGCTTTTGTGCAAACATCTACACCTGAATGCATGCTTGCACTTAATACAAATACTGACTGCTACCGAACTGATCCTCTTCATTTACTCCTCTTTGCAGGTAGAAGTTCTGCTTGGGAAGATTCCTGCATCAACGCAGAGTAAGGTAAGAGAATTTAATGCTGCAAAAAATCTCTTCCTTGGAAAGCAAAATTTAGAGCAAAAGGTTTTACGGTAAGGTAGAACCTGCAGACAGCAGATTGAACAAGGTTTTCAGATCTCGTTCATGGAATTTCCTTCATTTAAGAAAATGCTAGATTCTTCCTCCTACACCAACCTCGTCTGGAGTAATGAGGAAAATGCTCTCTTTACACTGTCCAGAGCAGATGAAGTGCACAGACAGCTTTCTTTTCTATCAGCATAACAACAGCAGAAGAGTATGTACAGGGTCCCAGCTCTTCTAATAACACTGGGACACAGGAAATGCCTATATAAGGTAACCAGCTCATGCCTGTAAAAACCTCTGTTACATGTCACACTATTTTCCCATGATTTCATTATTCTGAGCAAGCATGGAAGGCATAGAAGTTGTTGCTTTAATTCCATTTCTTTTTCTTCTTGGGAGCTCTGACTGTACTCTTTGCACTTAAACCTCAAGAAAACTAGGGGAACAGATGCATGGCATGGACACGTTCCCTACACCAAGTTGTTTCAAAAGAGAGCTAAACAACATCCTACATACTTTTCAAAAGAATGGGAAGAAGAAAACACGTTCTCCATAAATTAATTTTATCTTCAAAGCTGTGGTTCTTTCATGGGAAGCTTTGGGAACAGCTTTGGGAACAGCTAAGACAATTTGGAGAGAAGGGATGAAAAGAATGGGGAAGAGGAGGTAAGGACAAGCTTCCTTCTCCAGCTCTCAATGTTGTAAAGAGCACATCTCCCCTTCATCTTTTGTCACTCACCAGACACCTACAAGAAGCTGGAGAGTTGCCTACTTGGTTTTACAAATGCAGACAGGAATCCAAAATGCTAAATACATGTACACAAAATAGGATATGGGCATATATATGCTGTAACCCTCTGTGTCTGTAAACTTCCTCGCCTTTCTTCTCTAGGGATTCAAATGTCTTCATTCCAAGGATCGAAGGCCAACTGACATGGCAAAGCTCCCAAATCTTTGTTCAGACATCTAAGGAAACTGGTAAGCTGTGAGAAAGACCTGAGAATATCTGAAAAGGAGAGACATGCAAGATAATAAAGATAAAATAAGAGACAGTGGTGGGATTATTAAGATGATTACTAGGAGCTCATGGATTCAAAAGGAAACACACTAATGTGGAAATATATAAAATCTGACAAGGAAAAAAAATATTCCACAGTCAGTGGAGTGCTGCAGTCAGTCTGTAACATCAAGGATCCATTCCAATCTTTCCTCTGCTCACTGATGCCTACCTGCCTAGCAAAGACTGAGGTCTCTTACTGGGATGGTGAATACACTAATGCTTAACTAGGATTCAGCAAGCCACCAGACTTCCTTGCACGTGAGTTAGCCAATAACAAATTGCTTTATACTTCTAAGTTAGATATACCCTGCTTACAGACTCTGAACAAAGTAACCCAAAAAGAAACAGTAACAATCAAAAAAATCTTTTAAAAGGCTAAGTTTCTCCATTTACTCATCTTTAACTTTCTGCTTGAGAGGCATTATTGTGCAGAACACCAGCGTGGCTGAAGTAGTATGCCTCTGCAAGGAGATGGCACAAGCAAAATAGCAATGAAGAGAAGTTCTCCTTACGAGTACATAGTGTGAGCATCTGAATACACATTATAAATAAACGCATTAGGCACAGTTTTCAAGTTAAGGCACTTCACCTCTTTTTAATTAGCTGTGTGATCTTGGTAAGCTTTGCTTAAGAAAAATAGTATTTACGAGGGAGGTCTTTCAAAGCTCAGCCCTTCAAACCTCTCTATAATGCAGTTTCTCCTTCATTGTCCTTGATTTGTACAACAATTTCAGAAAGAGATCTAAATATTTTATTACTCATGTTAGTTTTTTCTTTATACAGTTTGTATTTATTGAATCACTAGTACAACCGTACATCCCCAAAAAGAAAGGTAGTGTTTGCTATGCAAAACACACAGTCCATGATTGGCATCTAAGACCAATTGATCTACCCATTACCACTGTCTCCCTACCCCCACAAGCTTTACTACAAAGCTATTGATTTAAACACTGCCGATCGGTTTCCATTTTCTGATTTTGGGCAGGCCAATTAAGAAAGTGAGTAATTGTGATTACACTGCTTCAGGATCAATTACATTTGATGCAAGACAAAGTGCTCCTCTTAGAACAATGTAAAGAAAATTATTATGATCAGGAACACTTCACTGCTGAACATGCTTCTAACAAAAATGCAAAATAACTGACAATGTCTTTCATAAACATATGTTATCAGGAAATACAAGAACATCGACACCTTTGCGTGCACAGTATTGCAACTACATTTTGACAAACTTCTACAAGTCATTCTTCCTTTTGGATAAAAGCATTTTAAGAAGTATTGGACGTTAAAAAGGCTGCCGCTGAGTTGTCTGAGACATTGTCCCCAAAACATCACGCTGCACAATTCCTTCAATGATATTGAGCATCAGTAGGATTTTGAACAATACATGTTTTAACAGTAAAATAGCAAATTTAATGCAAAGAACATTTTACCCATTTTTATACTATTTTCTAAGGACTGGTGTCAAAGAGTCAAAGCCTTATCAATTAGCAAAGGAACAAAGTAAGCAATTCCTATTCTTAATTTAATTTTAAACTTAGCTTGAGCTTTGTCATTGGACTCACATTGTCCAAATCATTAAAATGAATACACCGCTGAGGTCTGAGGCAAATCTATTTACAGTGATGTTACTCATAGTCTGGTTGGTGTTCAGGAATATTGATCTGTCTTGTTTGTCTAATAGGAAAATAATAAACAATTACTAGGCAATGTTGGAGAAAGTAATCAGTTTTTATATATCACTAATACAGCAGACCTCCCAAAACATAAAGGTGATGATCTGCATAAAATCAATGTGTTATGCTACATTGCTTGTCCTCATCACTGCTAAGATTCTTAGCAATAAATGGTATAAGTTTGGAATCAAATCACGAGTATACTGAAAATATGTACTTGAAAGAAAAATATCTGCTCTATTTAAAAAAGAATGTTCCTGCTTGATAAACTGAGCATATTTGATTTAAAAAATCCCAAAATACATTTAGGGGAAGAGAGCCTACCATTTTGAAGCAATTATGAAATTGCATTGCCTAGAAGAGAACTTCCCTTCCCAAACAAACCTAGCATCAGGCAACAGTCCAAAGCTGTTTCCAAATTCCAGCAAACAGCATACAGATCAGCTACAACAACGTGATGCGCATAAACTACATGCTGCAGACATCTTGCTGGAGATACTCGTATCTTTAAAATGACTATGCATGAGCATCCATTGTACGAGAAAATGTTGGGGGGGCGGGGAGCAGAAATCAATAGTAAAACCTCCTTAGCCCTAGAACTAGAAATTTTATTTTAGCAGTTGTTCTTTTGGAATCACTTGAGTACATCTCTATTATTAAGATTTTCCCACTATCTTTAATAACCTGTAAGTTGTGCAAGCTGTCCTTAGTAGTAGTACACTAAAATTTCTACAGTATTCAAGAAAGGGGTACAAAACTTTCTCAAAGGGCTTCCCCTAAACTGGAATGTGGCAATGTGAATGTCTATTCAAAATTCTTTTTTGTGCAGAATATAGAAAGTAGTACTTCCTGCAACAAAATGTCAAAACCTGTTATTTCACAATATGTAAAAAAAAAAAAAAAGAATTATGCAGATCAATTTAGTGCTTTTGCATAGTTTCAAAGACTATACAAGCCCTAATAGGTCTTGAAAGAAGGTGTCTAGCTTTCCCCATCCATTCATTCCTGATGTTTGGACACTGCTACTATAAATTTTCCCTGGTTTCAAATGCTAGTTAATAACAGAGTTCTCACTCAGTGAACAGGTTCCATGCTAGCCTAGAATGCAACAGGAACTCATACAAAGTAGGATCTTGAACGGGCCAATAATGAACATAAAAAGCGTAAATCACGTACATAAGACAAAATCTAGTTGGCCAACCAGCTATTTGTTTTTATTCTCTCTCTAAGAATTCAGAAGAATCTACAGCATAAGAAATAAGCTTCTTTGGCCAGCAAATTTAGGGGTTGGTTTCATGCAGTCATGTTACATAGATGACAAACAGTCATAATAAGTACTCGAGGTAGTAATATTGCTCACACTATGTGCTTTTTTGACTTGCGATTTCTTACAAGGAAGAATACACACAAAACACTCCAGCAGAGTGGTCAGACCTGACTGCTCCCTTCAAGCAGAATCCCAAGAAGAGAGGGAAAAAATAAAAATAAAGCTCAGGAACAGGGAAGTAATTCTAAATGAGAACAGGAGTTCACGCTTCTACTTGGTATCATTTACATCAAGGGAAAAACAGGACCTCCCAAATACAACCTGTCAAAGAGTTTTTGAACTTATACACGTGATTTCAAACCTAGATTTGAGCTTACCATCAAATCTGTGTTTTTAGAAGCAATTGCTAAAAAAATTTGGAAGACTGAAGAAAACTTGATAATATTTGTAATAGTAAAACCAAACACTAATTAATGTCTTATTTCTCCAAAACCATCTTGGGTATACATCATGTTGTGAACTGTTGTTCAATTCTTTAAATATTTATTAAAAGGCCAAGTCTGCTACTGCTAAGTAAACTTCCAATATACACTACTTCTGCCTTCCAAGAGCAAAAAATTACCCTCCCTCCCCAAGAACTCACCATAACTGGAAACTGGCCATCTGAGTAGAATCACAGAAGTCGATACCCATTGAAACAGTAATGGATCCTCCCGGCTCAAGGCACTCTACATGAAAACATTTTGAACAGGTGAAGTACACATGAAAGCAACAGAAGACCCCAGATGCAAACCCCCTAACTTCACATAATTAGAAAACCTGTATTAAAAAAAAAGCTCCATAAAAAAGAGCCAATACTTGCAGTTTTATTTCAAGTAGGTATCACCAAAATGTCACACTTGCATGTTTAAGAGTCTTGGATCCCCCCTCCCCACAGTTACTGCACATGAAATGTTGCCATTCCAATCTTATAGCCCTGCTGTCAACAAAATAAAGATTTGTATTAGAAAAGCTAGGAAGATTATTCACAGACAAAAATACATTGAAGTTTCATCCTTTTACTTGCGTACAGATCCAGCACCGAGACTTCATTTTCAGTAACACCAGTTTTCAAATTTAGTTAATAAACAGTAAAACACAACAAGTATTAATAGAATTTATATTACTACACACAGTAATGGAAAAAGAACCAAAATTAAAATATTTCATAATTAGTATGGTTTACTTACTTCTCAATTTCCGCTTGCATTATTTATGGAAGGGAGCACAAAGATTACGAACCCAAAATGGAAGATAATTTTATGCTTTACAAGGAGTGCAGACTGAGGCACTTCTCAAATGAAGGTATCCAGAGACATGCTCATTCTTAGTTTCTTGGCTATATCACTATACTGTTTCCTCAATGTTGTAGAGATAAGGCTTTAATTTGGTAGGAAGAAAAGCTCTTTCTTTACGTATGTAGGAGGTACTAACAACAAGCATTGGAGCAGAGTTTGACTTCTCAAGATTACAAGAAAGAAAAACTAAAAGCACAGTTAAAAGAGAGGAGTTAAAATAAAAATGATTGGGCAAGCAGAAAAATGTCTAATTTCCAGTTTATTCATTAATGTATCTGATGCTTTTCAGGAACTGAAGAGTAGGCAGCTGCTCCCTGACAAAAGGAAACAAAATTTAACTATATCAAGATTAAGTTCCGAAAAATATGGAAAACATGGAGGTGATGCAGTTAGGTAAAGACTAAACTAACGCTACGGAATGAATAGAAAACAAAGTATTTAAAGAAAAGAAGTCTGTGTAAAGCATCGAAAGATTATAGGCTCCAGCTCAAATTCAGACTAAAGTTTACCAAAGTCTTTGAGCTTAAAGTTTTCCAATGGGGTTTCAAAGGCACCTATTCATCAAGAAAATACTGAGCACAGGACTTACGTAAAATAATTTGGCCCACTTCTACACGCAAAATCAGGACAATTGCCAACAGTAATTATAGTGATGGAAGCAAAACTAGACTTAATACTCCAGTAGGAATACCTGTCTACACTGACACTTCTACTGGTTCCGCTGGGCAAATTATAGGATGTGTTTTCCAAATGGTGGAAACACAAAATGTAATAAGAAGAACAGGGCATATAGACTAAGTTTTGTCTAAAGTGACAAAAAGTACAGAAAATTTGCATTCAAGCAAGAAAAGCAACATTTTTAGAAGGAACTACAGATGATATCTAGCTTATTTTCTGCAGAAGAAACCAACAGTTTCACAGGACAAATACCACAATAATGTCTTCCTTGGGGAAATAAATACTTTAAAGGGTAGGATTGTGTTGTGGAACTCAAGAAACCTGAATTGGATAACTTATTAATTCCAAATCTTTTTCACGTGTTTTACGTGAGAGAAGTGAATGCTACTGTTCCTGGACTGTTATTGTGAGTAAAGTATCTCCTGATCTGATTTACAGTATTACTAGTTTTCTACTTGTAAGCCTTTGTGACTTCATTTCTTTGAATGTTTTAAGGGATGGATATAAAATTAGGCTGACGGTCAAAACTAACTTGAAATCAGAACTCTGCACTGGACTTCTTATCTTGAGAAATAAACACTAAAGAGTTCACTTAACACAAAAATTCTTTCCCTAAAAGTAACTGTCTTGATCAAGTTATCAAAATGCAAATGGTTCCAAAATTTTAACTCTGAAATAAACCATAGCATTGTACAATTGCTTTTGTAGCTATTTGGTGTAAATCAGTATAGCCTTTCAAACGTTAAAAAATAGGTATTTCAATAGCACACAGCAATTTAATACAAACATCTTTTTAAGTCCTGAATTCTTTACTTAAATGTTGTACTTTAAGAACTTGCTTCTGTATTCTTCTAACATGATATGGATTCACATAGTAACACAGCTCATTAAAAGAGAAGAAACACATCTAAAGCACAGGAGCTTGCGTCAAAAAGGAGCATGTCTGTCCTTTCCATTTATCTTATGAAATAGAGACACGTTTGTTCCTCCTGACTATACCACAATGTCCTAAAACAAAGAACTGCTGAGAAAAGAAAGCAGGTTGTGTGCACAGGTGCTGCCCTTGAGTAACAGTTGCTATGACCTGAGAAGGTTTTCTACTCTTTTCCACTACCAGAAATTTAGCAAAAAAACATCCCGATCAGAAGGTAGAAAGTAAAACAATTTAGGTTAGGACTGACTACAGCATTGCTTTCTACCTAGTCTAAGAAGTCACACTTTGTGGAAGTATGTTAGATGCAAACTAGACTAAAACACGCACTTACATTCTCCTGGCAAAAGCTCACAAGGGAAACAACGAGAAAGCTCTGCACTACCAAACTACATAATACGTCTACAGATGTTTTTTAAATCTTGGAAGGGACATTGTGAATATATAAATCAAAACCTCATTCTTAATAGTAGCCTGTTAAAGTCATTCTGGACTAAGGCTGTAAGAGAATTCAAGTCTGTGGGGAGACAGAAAAATTTTATTATATCAACTGGAATTGATATAATTGATATTTGAACAAGCAGGTAAGCTTTCAGGCATGGAAGTTCTGATCTAAGGAGTTATTTTCAAAGTCAAGTAAAAGTAGGGGAAAGCTGAATTAATTTTTTGTTAAAATCAGCTTATCTAAGAAAAGATAGTTGCATGAGTTTGTGTGTATGCATACATACATACATATGTGTATGTATGTACACATACATATATAACGTATAAGTATGCAAAACCACTTTCCTATATTTGAAATTTTGCAGAAGATTAAGATTCTGTATTTTTAAAGACACGATATGATTACCTATTGGATTAAACTCATGCATCCTCATGCCTGGAGGTAATTTCTTCTCCCCGATGTGAACATTCTCTATCTTCTGATCAGTTGTATTTGTTACTGTCACTTGCACAGATACCATACGATCACCAAAAATGCCTGCCTGTCTTGAGAAGTGATAATGAGCTGCTAATCCTTTCCCACTCATTCGATGAAGCAGTTCATGTGTTTTTGTTGGCACAGAGACTTGGGTAGTGACCTGTTAAGTACAAAACAACAGTTGGTGAATGGTGTAAGCAAAGAACAGATAAAATGACAATTAAATATTGCACTTTTCACTCAGCTAGAGCGCCTGCTTTCTAGTCGGAATTTTAGTGAAATAGAAACATCTAAGGACATACTCAACTCCATAAACAAATTGCTGTAATAGACATCAGATAACAGACCGTAAAAATAACATTTCTGGTGATGAGAAATAGCAGCTTTAACTTTGTTGTATTTGCCTCACGTCCCATTATAAATCTGTTTTCAATATTTTAACTCTACAGTTAGCCATTAAATTATCAGAGGTTTTTTAAAGTTACAGTTAAAATAACTATGTTGTTTCCAACAAGAAGTCACACTCCATTCTATGCATCAGAACTCAAGGGTGACCCCAAGCCCACTATGCACTGTGAAAGTATAGCGAGAAATTGTCTTCCCCTTCTCTTGTTAAAACCACAAAAAATGTTGCCTAATAATTATGCTCGCCAAATACTAAACCCACAGTTGTACAGAGCAGAAGGACGTTGCCACTTTTTTAAGAGTCTTGTTGCCACAAGCCATAAGAGAAATCCCAAAGATGTTTAGGTCCATTCTATCCTGAAGAAGTAGCATGAATAAAAGACATCCAGTGTGCAAACAAATTCCCAGAAGATGCTGCTGATAAGGAAATCCGAAATCATGAGCTCAAAAGTGCAAAAGTAAGGAATATGTAGAAAACTGCAGAAAAGTGAATTTGAATTCTTTAAGCAAGTTTTAAGGAAAGGCTAGAAAATTACATGAACAGTAACACCACGCAAACAGAACATGGAGGTTGAAAAAGCCAAATGCTCAGCATGAAAATCCCATCTGTCTGATCAATACACTATGAGCTACTGAACTTTATAGTATATCTGTTAGATATATCTGTTTATCTGTTTCCACGGATGAATGTCCATCTTCTCTTGCCCTACCCATAACCCTGAACGTGTAACTAAGTGAAATAGACAGCTGCAAATAGCAAGACTCCAGGCAGCTAAGCAAGGAGAATGGGCTTTTATCTTGCCCTCCTTACAAAACTCTTACAGGTTGCTACATTTTCCTGACCGCCACATTTAACATTGAGGAGCTGATCTGAAGACTTAGTGAACATTTCCAGTAAGATGAGAAGCTGGTAAGAAATGGCACTTAAACCCACAAGGTGTCACAGAAATGGGAGAGCCTGTGGAAAACATAAGGCTGTAAAGAATCCTGTTGAAAAACACTAGAAGTTAGTGAGCAGATAACAAATTTTATCTTAATCTCTGAGCACCAGTTTCTGAACTGGAAAGCCAGGCTAGTAATATCCATCACCTCAAATGAACATCTGTAAAGATCAACTAATAAATGTTTAGAAGTGTGAGCACTACATTGATGAAAGCTGACGAAAACTGTATGAGGAACTGAGTGGGTTTGTATTCAGAGGTGGTGTTGGAAGGTGCATTAAGTTTCACACATACCATACTGAATGAAGAACAAATAATGAAGGTAAAAAGGCAGAAAAGTTTCCCATCCCCTCAAACCTCAACCGCTATGTGACTGTAAGTAGAACAACACATACGGGATGTGATCAAGCAAACACCTCTGCAAAAAATTCCACATCAGATTTCACTTTCAACTTTTTACCTAGTGTTTCTTTCTCTAATACACAAAAACTCTGGTATCACTTTTTTTAGAAACAAATTAATGATCTACCAGTAACCTTCAGTGTGAAGACTAAAGGCAGTTCAGAATACATCTGAACTGAGGAAACTCCACAACCCCAACTTCAAATCTGTACAATTTATTAACACTTTTAAAGTAAATTGGTGAAGTTCAGGCATTTTCTCCTCCCTAAAAAGATAATGTAATGTTCTCAGGGACAACATTTTTAGTTTTCCTATATGGTAAGAAAAAAATGCAGCTGTTTACAATAGAACACATAGCCAAATATTTAAATTTCTGTCCCTCTTCAAATAATAGTAGTAACACCACTTCTAGAGTACAGGCAACATATTTTTAAACGGAGTAAATTTTTTCAGTCCAATTACTGATCTCTGACAGGCATGAAAATATGTAATACTTTTGTCCAAGTACACAATTCAGTGAAATTTTACATGCTTAAATACATGACAAGATTAGGGTTACTTTTTTGTAGCTGATCTTTAAATTGTATTTATAAAATAGTGACTCCTGTGACACCACATGACCAGATTTCTGGCTAATGTAAAACAAATGGAGGAAGTACAAATTGTATGGACCTTCACAGTTCCTCAAAATTCAAAACACCTTTGAATACTAAAACCAAACTTTAATAGATTAACACCCTGCTTAGATTTCTAGAAATAACTGACAAGGTCAAACTCTCAAAAAACAACTCAGTTGTCAGGAAATAAGAAAGGAGGTACTTCAGTAAATATCTTGTTGGTACACAGAAAGAGGTTATTAGCAACTGTTAGCACACTAGCAGCTGTTACTTAGACCACTGCTGAAATAATGATTAAAACTTAAGTTTTAAGATGTAATTTATATCTCATTTTTAAGTTTAAGCTTAGCCTTTAACTTTTAACATTTAATTCAATTTGAGCTGGACATGCATAATAGAAAAGTTATTTCATGAAATGGTTCACCCATTTTTCATTAACAAGCTTAGGAAATATGTTTTATTCATGTTTAAACAAGTATTTTGAAGTACACTAGCTTCTCTGTGTAAACATATAGCTAGTTTTATAAAAGCTCTTTATTAATAGGAATGAAAACATAAGAAGTAAGCAGTCAGAAGTCCAACATGCAGATACATATGCATACACATACAGCAAAAATCCCTCACTATACTTAAATTGTAACACTGACTCAAATTTTACTGAAACCTTCTTGTGATTTTTAAAGTTTTTAATCAATGCCCCTTTCAGCATTACTTCTTATGTTTCAGTCATAATTTCACTTGTGAGACCATTCACTTTTATTTTCAGTATACTATACAGAGCAACAGACATGCAAAGGACAGCCAGAATAATGACATTATGTTTTAACCATCTTCCTTCCTGTAGAACATTAATTTTCAGTTGCATTTAATGTGGCAGTACTAGAAATAAATAAAATGTATATATGCTGAACAAAGGAATTTAATTCTGGAAAATGAGAATTCTCAAGCCCCCTACTTGTTAGCAAGGGTTTTGAGCTGGCAAAGTTTGGTGTGACTGTAATGTGGTCTATTTAACAGTTGCATCAGTCTGGTAAAGAGAGTTGTTTGTTTCAATTCTAAAATTTCTAATGCATACAATTGCAATACTTAAAGCAACCCATAGGGCAGATACCTGCAATCACTCTGGGGTTAAAATAATCCTCCCAAACAGTTAATAGAATAAGAAGCATCTAGTAACCAGGAGATAATCCCCTACAAATCTTACAGAGCATATGTTTAAATAATAGAAGTCATTTGTGTACCTTTGGATGGTTTATGAAAATAACCAATCAATTCTGCAGACACAACATTATTTCTAAAGGAAATCTATGTGACTCATGATGCCTGCAGATACACAGAGACAAACCACACATATTTTATCAGTTTATTACAGTAAGCAAATAAGCGTGGAATGAGAGTGCACATAACTGTCTACTTAACGCTTACTGAAACATTTATAAGAGCTGTTATCTCCCTAATAACAGACAGACAGTGTGCAATTTCAGAGAGGAGAAAAGCTTCATATTTTTTAACACTTCACTAAAAAGTAACTGAGGAGTGTAAAATGAAAAATACTCTGTGCAGTTAGCTGGTAATGGACCATATTATCAACTCAAGTTAGATTTATAGGATACAAACTAGTCACTAATAGTTATTTTATGACATAGCGTGTCTGCTTTTTTTGGGTGAAGATTATTAAGATTAAACTTGCAAAACTTTTTTGTTTTATACAGCTGTTTAGAATGACAGAAATAAAAAAAATAAAATATAGACTGTCCTCCCACACCATTTTGACTGAAAGCCACCATGAATTAAAAGTCAGCATAGGAACTCCACAGTGATATAATCTGGGAACACTATACTGGTGCGAGTCAGACTGGCCCCCACTCTAACTGCACATGTTGAAAGATGATCCATCACCCTAAAAGAAGCTGCAAATACTTTTAAACTACTTCTTACATAAAACCAAGAAGAGCAACATCAGGATTTTGCCTTAAAAGTCCTCCACTCATTAACCAGGTAAAGGAAAAAGTGTAAGATCGCTGACAGTAGTTTTGGCTTGCTTTATCACAACAGAGCTAGCTAGTTACAAACCACTGAATCCTCTGCACATGAACATGCTTCTTTTTGCCAGCTCAAGAAGTCCTTAATAACTAAGCTGAAGTTAATACAAAAAACTGTTTTCCATACCTATTTAAAATAAAAAGTACTACAGTGCTTATTAAACCTACTACAGAAAACAGAGCTGGACAGACCTTCCTGTATGAAACACTAATATTATTATACTAAGCACAAAATTATGTCTGCTTTCTTTTTTCTTTTGTATTTGTTCTTTAGCTTAATAATGCTGTAATAGTAAACATAAATTATTTTTTGATCCTGATTTGGAAATGTATGTATGTTTGGATAAAACATGTATTATTAGAAAAAAAAATAGTTGCTTCCAAGACTGATGATAATTACAGTTCTATTTCTCTAAATTACATTCTGTTAAAGCAGTGGACTGAATCATTTAATCTAAGTAGCCCTTCTACTGCCCTCCTATTGGCAATATCCATGACATAATCCAAGAATGACCTACTGAGCTGTGAGAGCTATATCCTCTCTTACACTCACTGTAACGCTATGCTCCAGCAACTCCGCAACAGCTAAGAGGAGAAGGGCTATCATGTAGCCCAGCCACATTTACATGATCTTTCAACTGAAGCTATAAGAGCAACTTAACTATAATTTAATGGTATTAGGCGAAAGACAGAAAACCAGGCAAACAAAGGAAAGACAACTACTGGCAGGAAAACAGTGTATTGATGATCTTTTGCTCCATTACCAGTTACATATTACTCATAGTCACAAGGCAATGTCTTCCTTATGCAGCTCTTACAAAAATAAAGAATTAATAATTCATAAAAAGATGTAATAAAAAGCAAACAAAGAATTGCAGAAAGAATGTCAACATCCTACTCTCCGTTATTTCAAGAGGCTGTAGCAAATCCCAACATTAGAGCATACTTAAGTCACAGCAATATGGATTGCCAAGCTAAGGACAGCATCCTTCTGATGGGGGGCAGGGAAATAAAACAAGCAAGCAAGCAAGCTCATATTTTCTGCAGTCTAGAAAAGTAACAGGATACCATGATTCAACTTGGGCTAATTTATCTAGACATACAGACACTTGAGGACATCATGTCAAATTCTGGAGAATACTTAAAATAACTTTCCACCAAAGGCACATTTACCTGCGCTACATCTCCTATACACCTTCTAAAAGCCATGTCTGCTAGGAAGTCCTTCGATTTCTAATACATTCTAACTCTCTTCTTTTTGCATTGTCACGAACTTTTAGGTTCTACACTTCCCTAAATGATTAATATGTCAATGAGGCTAATTGAAAATTAGCATATTAATGCTCATATCTTTAAACCAGTATTGGCTTCAGACCATTTCAGACATTAGAAAGTAAGTTCCAAAAAATTCTTACTGAATTCCAATATTGATAGAATAACACTTTTGTCTCTAAAAACTTGCAAGGAAAATAAAAATCAAAAAACCCCACACAACTCCCATTGCTTTTTAAAATCACATGGAGATGAATCTCAAACAAAAGAGCACTTTCATTATACTGCCCATAGTCTGCCTCTGTAAGGCTGCCAAAATTAAACCTTTTCTCTGCCTTTTTTTTACTCTAATATTTGTATGGTCTCAAATAGATATAAAATCATCCTTTCAAAAAGTAGTGTGTTCAAGGTAATCTGTGAATCCAGAGATGATCAAAATCTTCCATAATATTCAATTATCCTCTTCTAAAATTTTTACACAAACATGTAGGAAAGGGCTGAAGTCAGTGACACAAACTTTGGTATAAATTCAGAAGTGCACATTCTTCCCCATAGGGTACTCTGGGATCACCAGTGGACTATGAAAAGGGCAGATACAGATACTAAGGGAGAATTTTCTTTTGATTCAATTTGCAGAAAATTCCTACACTCAAGGGCTTAAACGGTACCCCAATCCAGGTTTTGACTTCTAAAATAACGGTGACCAAATCAAATGGTGAAGTTCGTATCTGTGCATGGGAAACGTGAAGATTTACTACCATTTTGTCCTACATACACTTCTACAAAGCGAAAAGCAGATGGTCTGGTGGCTGATGCATGTGTGTGACTTTCATCAAGCAGCATGGTATTTTAAACTCCTTTGGAACAATCATTAGGTGTTTCAAGGAAAAGGCATTCTCCCAATATACAAACAAGTAATTTACTTCAATTTAGTGATTCGGCTCTTTCACTGACTGCCTAACTGGAAAGTCTGAGGATTACCTGAAGTAGTTTAAGAGTTAGAAAAACAGAATAAGGTGGCGGCCTCACCTTGCATCCTAATTATGAATTTGAAATAGTGGACACTGCTGAGAGGGATTAATATAGGTTTTGGCATTGAGTCTAAGTGACTTCAAAGAAGTTCCTACAAATGTTTCTAATATATTATTTTGATTTTGGCAAACAGCCAGTACTCTAGAGACCTCTAAAGTGAAAACATACTGAACCCTACTGGCTATAATGTATAATTTTACAGTTAGGGTTATACTATAACAACTCCTACATATTGGTTTCTTTCAACAGAAGCTCCTAGTTCAAGCTTTCCCCCAGAAAAGGAACTCTTGTGTCAAGATAAGTCTATATTGTAAGTTGAAACACTTACTACATAGTATTATCTACAAGCCAAAGTGAACTCGGCCTATAATATGCTATATTTGAAATCTAGCACAGATATTTATGAATGCTAAAATGTAAATTACATCTTTGCTGGCTTAATACGACTATATTTGAATCCTGGTCACTGTATTTTTGTTGAAGAATGCAACATGTTATTTTGGCCTCTACCAGGAAGATCTTAATGAACAGTAACCCACCTGCAAGGACAAAAATCCAAAATCAGCCCTGAACTCGCTGCACATATACATCTATATTAGCACTTCCTTAATGTGGGTGTAGAATCTCTGCATGTACTGGAATACATCTCTTACACATTATATTGATGTGACAATTTTTTCCAAGTTTTATTTCATTTTACATACAATGTTTTAACATGAAAAAATCCACATTCCTTAGTTTGAGAAAATTACAGTTGACCTAACTGAGACCATTGCTAAAATACAGCTTTTCCATGTTTTGTTTTCCTTAAGCTTCACTTTTTGGCCTTAAAAAGAAAGAAAAAAAAAAAATCATCTGATACAGTTCATAGTCTGTTAAGAGACAAAGAGTTTTATTTACAATCAGTTACCTTCAGTTTCTTTGTTTAAATTCAAAAGCACACTTCTTTTTTTTTTGACTTGGAAACAAAATTCATGGCATCAAATGACTTATTCAGCCTCCACGAGGACACTTCTTTTCACACTCACTAAGAAGAAACGGCACTCAATCCCATCCACACACAGCTCAGAGTAATGTAAGCAACAACATGCACAGCATACCGCAAACAAAAAACCTCACCCTATGGGTACCTCTAATAAAGGCTCTACTGTACAGACACAGATCCTGAATGTAAGCACGCTGCTTTACACACTACCTGCAGCCATAGTTAAGTCCCTCAGTTGATGACTGAACGCAAATTAGGCAGGCAATTTTTTCTCATCTACTTTTGAAATTACTTTGGTACTAACTAATATAGAGTATTTCTGCTACTGTTATCTAAATCCTCCAAAGATTGTTAGTCAACTGAGCACAAACGTAGCAGCTGGAAGACTGCAACAATGACCATTCATTAAAACTTATTCCATTTTAAAACAACTTTTAATACACAAATGTATTTAATAGTAGAAATTTATGATTTATGCAGTAAGCATATGTTCTAATGCTGCTGGTGTTACAAAGCTCCTTCCGCGGAAACAGTAGAGTGATTTTTGTAAATTTTTCATTAAAAAAATCCAAATTAGTAATAGTAAAAATTTGTACACAAACCTTCATGAATTCCTAAAACTCCACTATACAATGAAAAGATCTATTTTACAGAACTTACAAATGTACCATTTTGCAATTCTTCTGGCATCTTCAAATCAAGAACACAGACGCTAGGGACTAGAAACACCAAGCGACACTGTATGCAGCCGTATAAAGATGGAAACGTTTACTGATCCAAGTGAACAAAAGTTTAAAATGAAAACTTCCATCAACTGCACAGCAACCAAAAGCAATTCGGGAAGATTCTAGAACTGCTTTTTTTAGTCTTAATATGTCAAGGCACATGTTCACCTAGTCATTAGGAGAAAAGCATGCAAAAATAAGGTGAAAGTCTGCCACTAAAGTGAGCTTTTTAGAACCCATCTCTCTGATGAAACTGTATGTAATCACAGCATTGTTCAACAGCTTTTTAAAGAGTCATCTGTCTCTCCAATATCTTCTGGAGTCTATGGTATAAAAGGACCAAAAACATTTCTAAATTATGCTGGTGTGAGAAAACACTGGCACATCACTTACCAACTTTTTTAAAAACAACCTTAACACAGGTTTGGAGGGGGGCAATGGAGCGTATCCCACCTTCCTGCAACTGTTAGCAAGAACTTTTAGAGTACATTAAAATGCGTCTGCATTGACGTAATTTAAAAGGTTCCAAGTCACCTTACTTTAACAACTGCAATGTCCTTGCCTGTCACTTATTTTGTACTGCTAGCCTACATGTCATGCGGCAACATACTACTGGTCCATGGCAGGAATGATATGCCCTAACAGCAGTAACACCTCTCAATAAGTTGTTAGCCCCATGCATAGCTTTTACTTTCAATGAAAAAATATTTATTTTCCCAAACAAGTTTTAAGTTATTCCTAACACTTTGGGACAAAATCTTAATATTATAATTTAAATATCAGGTGTTTCATTCCATGTGATAACCAGTCTTCAAGTAAAAGTGACAAGATGGAGTCTTACATGCATCAACGAAGACTTGGTTATTTACATTTTCAAATATGCCAAGCTAAAACACCATCACTAACAAAGTTTCAGAAATCAAGACATTATGTTAGTTATAAAGCATTTACTCCTATTTTTATCTATATTTAACATTTATTTAATGTCAAGGCTTGCAGACGCTCAGGATGGTTACACGGACGTGGAACTGTAAGTAAGTAAGTTACAGGGCAAATTCTGATCCTTATGAGCAAAATGTCTTCCGGTGCAATCTTAGGCTTCCCTTTATACTGCTCTGAAGTTCTGCTTTTTGTGCAATTGAAGCTCCAGTTAAGCACAGACCAATCAAGAAAAAAGGTGAACAACAGCAACTTATGCCCATTGTAACATCCTTATACGTGAAATAATTAGCTGTATCCACAAGCAGTGATTCATACGCTTAGAAGAGCTTTGAGACCTTACCATCACTGCATACTGAAATCCACAAGCTGTCCCCCTCTGAGAGAGAAGGAGAGCTTCAATCAGGAGTTTTCAGCAGATTTTCTATAAATTCTGAGTTCTGAGTGAAGAAATTAAAAAAATTTGTTTCTTCATTTGGGATTAGCAGAATATGCCAATAAACATACTGACAAAGATATGGAACAACATAATTTAAAATTATAAAGGACCTCTATGGTTTTTGAGTGTCATTGCTCAGTACAAAAATACAAAAACCCAAAACTATAATCAGTCATACAAAAAACCCTGTGCACAATTTGTAGATGTAGCTGAACGAAGGAAGCTTCTAGAAAATATATGCTACAATACCATGAATCTTTGAATGCAGAGAATATGAAAAGTTGTATTTTTATTAATTTCTAGCTAAGAGCTCAAAATTTTTCTTCCTACTCTGACATATAGTCCTCAGAATACTCACCAT